>NC_056750.1:269534726-269652226 GCF_019279795.1 Protopterus annectens
TGCATGGGGGGCTCACCTGGCAGGGAAGTGCATTCAAGACAAGTGGAACCCAAGTCAAATGCACCTACATATCAATCAAAAAGAAATGTTAGCTGTACAGAATGCTCTGACAGCCTTCAAGGACTACATTCTTCCAGAACAACTAATGGTAAAGATGGACAACACCACGGTTATGTGGTACATAAACAAGCAGGGAGGTACACATTCCTATCCCCTCTGCAGACTAGCCATGGCATTGTGGAACACAGCCTTGAGCTACCAAGTGCACCTACAAGCTCAATTCCTGCCAGGAAAATTGAATACACTGGCAGACGGATATGCAGAAAACTTATGGACCCACACGAGTGGCAATTGGAACCACGGATTTTCAGCATGTTGACAAGCAAATGTGGGAGTCCAGACATAGATCTATTTGCCTCCCCCCAGAACTAGCAGTTGGACAAGTTTTGCACAAGGACTCCCCACAAACAAGCCTGGAAAGTGGATGCTCTCTCCTTCAGCTGGAAAAACCTATCAGTCTACGCTTTTCCCCCTCTGCCTCTGCTCTCCAAAGTTCTGCTAAAAGTCAGACAGGGCAAACCAAGGACGATTTTGATTGCTCCAGACTCTGCGCCAACACTGGTATCCACTCCTGAGCAGTGTGTCAAATATCTCCATGACACCTGCCTCAGACCCCTTCCCTTCTGTCTCAGCAGGAGAACCAAATTCTGCACCCTCAGCTTCCAATATTTAACCTTGCAGCCTGGCTAATCACTTAAATTCACCCTTATCATCCCTCAGCAAACCTGTGATGGATGTCATCTTGGAGGCGAGAAGACCTAGTACTAGAAAATCTTATGCTGACAAATGGAAAAGATTCTGTGCCTGGAACCAATCTTTACGGATGAGCACAGCAGCACCCAATTTACCTCTGATTTTGCAATACTTAACTGAGATGCTTCACAAGGGTCTGTCTTTTTCCTCTATTAAAATCCACGCCTCAGCTATTTCAGCTCACTATAACACAGAACCACCCCTCTTCTCTCATCCTCTGCTCAAGCAGTATCTCAGAGGGGCAAAGAACTTGAGACCACCCAGGAGAGCCTCTACCCCTGCCTGGGAACTTAACTTTGCTTTGGAGAGGCTCACTACCTCCTTTTGAGCCTGCTGCTACTGCAGACTTAAAATTTCTTTCTTGGAAAACAGCCTTCCTTTCAGCAATCACTTCAGCTAGAAGGATATCTGAATTACAGGGCCTTATGACAGTGGAGCCTTTCATCATCTTTCATGCGGACAGGGTATCTCTCAGGACCAATCCATCCTCCATGCGCAAGGTGGTTTCCAGTATGGCTCTTAATTAATCCATTCATTTGCCAACCTTCTTTCCCAATCCACAGAACAAAGGGGAATGGATTCTGCATTCCTTGGATGTGCACAGACAACTTAGAGTCTACTTGGACAGGACTAAATATCGAAGAAAATCTGAACAATTGCTGATAGCATTTGCTGCAGGGGCAGAGGGAAAGGCTATTTCAAAACAAACCATTTCTAAATGGATAAGCCATTGCATTCATTTCTGCTATAAGCACCATGGAAAACCTATCCCCCAGGGGATCAGATCTCACTCCACCAGGACTGCATCTACTTCTGCAGTCTTTCTCAGAGGTGTTTCTACCAGGATATTCTAGAAGCTGCTACCTGGAGTTCTGTTCATACTTTCACCAAGTATGATCATTTACCAATTTTCTCTAAATCCAGAGCTGGCTTGGCCACTGCTGTCTCGCAGGGCCTTATAGGTGGCCCTAATGCTGTATAAGCTCCTCCTCCCAACCATAGCTTTGGGAATCCACCCAAATGTAATGACTGCAACAGTGAAACACGAAGAACATAGTACAGTTGTGTACACTTACCATAAATGTAGATGTTCGAGTGTATTCACTGTTGCAGTCCTGGTTACCCTCCCTCCAGCCCCCTACTTTTTTCTGGATATACCTCTACTTTCCTTTACTATGCTTAAAAGCCTTTTTGGTGTATTTGCTTTTGGTTGTAGGTATAATTTTGTGTTTTTATTTTTATTTGCTCCCCATTAGGAGGCCACCTGACATCTGGGGCAAAAAAAACTGATGCAATGAAGTCGACTGCATGTTTTATACCCCTGATGACCTGATGTCATGGAAGAAGGGACAGCAACTGACGCAGGATGCAAGACTTTGTTAATCAGGCCAACTGAGGGCAACCTGCCAGCAGATTACCCAAATGTAATGACTGCAACAGTGAATACACTCGAACATCTACATTTATGATAAGTGTAGACAACTGTACTTTAGTTTTACCCTACTGATGATGTGTTATGCCAGGAAACAGGACAGACCAATATTCTTGTGGTCCCTTTCGAAATGTTTGACAGATTTTATTGTATTTTGTTTTAATGACTTTGAAAAACCCTACACCAACGAGATTGAATCTCAGTCCCCTAAAGAAGTAGCTACAGTAGCTGCCATTGTCAGAAATGTGTCAGCACAAAACATTTGTAAGGCAGATAAGTGGACTTCCATCTGCATCTTTTCTATGCATCAATAAATTAGCCATGCAATTTAAGAGCAGAGCACGGTTTTCCACAACAGTCCTGCAGAGCATAAAGATTCTACCACCGTAGGTTTGAGGCTGGCTTACTTAATCCTGTAGTACTCTTCACAAGCATTGTGAATAATATTGCAGCATTTGTCCTTGTGATGAGCTTAGTACAGTTCCATGAGCATGCTTGCCATAATAGCAGATTTTCAAATACAAGGATCATTGCTGCAGTATAGGCTCCCTTCCACCAGTCACTTAGTACCATTGGTCTTCTAGTTGTGTACAGGTCTAAAAACACAGATTTGGGGAGGGTTACCCTGTGGATTCATCTGTTTTTGGGGGACCTTCACACCTTATCCGGCTGTCTCGAATAGGTTAATCCCTCCTTGCCTGGCTGGAGGGGCAGCATTAGACCTATCGTACATAAAGCCATATTGGTTAGGATCAAAGGCTTGTAAATTGCCAGTTTATAAACTCCATAAGGATTTATTCCATTACTTTATGTATAATGCTAGTAAGGTTAATTGGACCATAGTCTCCCAGGTTGATAATGGGGTAAACATGTTGAGAGGTGTAACAGTAACTTTACTCCAGGTCTTGGGCATATGAGCACATACCTGTGTGGAGACAAGACTGAATAGGTATGAGGGAATTGCTGTGGGAGTATTTTGTGCTAACAAGGGGACAGTCTGGTATGTTGTTGGGACTCATGGAGCTAATGATTTTTTTTGTTGTTTTGGAGGTGGCTTTTAAGCTTGTTCTGGGTAGTTACAGATGGTTTTGTAGACTCAATGGAGTGAGGAGAGGAAAAGGAAAGGAACAGAACTAAATTTATCTTCCATTATGTTGGCTTGCATTTATTTATTTTTTTACTCAAATATTTTATTTTTTATTTTAAACATATAATATAATGAATACTAGTTTACATTGTAAATAAATCCTTAACTATATAAAATATTACATTTTGCCTGACACAAGTAGACGAAGACAATAAGTTCAAATGTAAGTAGTAAATTAAAGTGCAAAGTCCATGAATTAACAGGAAGAGACTGGTTCTAATTGCAAAGTGTCCAACAATGACAAAACTTTCCTCCACGAGTTATTAACTAAAGGGTTAGGAAAAGTTCTTGGCTCTTTGATTTTAATCTCCATTGGTGCCATCTTATTCAATAAGTATGAAAAGTCCTCCATAGTAGGTACTGCACTGGAATTCAATTTTTTACTTATGCATTTCCTAGCTATTGCTAGTATAGTCCATACTAAATACATATCTTCTTTATTCATGTGAGGACTTTCAGTTGCATTCAGTAATATTAAAGCCTTAGTCAGAACAAATTAATCTGTATATATTGCTTGCAAGAAATTATTTTCATTCCAAATTACTTTAATATTACTACAGTCAAAAAAATATGAGACCTATCTGCTTTAGATGTTTTTTTTTTTAAACTTTCTTTTTATTTTATTGTTTTCTAAAAAATACAAAGTAAAAGTACAATGTAACACATACAATTCAGCATGTAAACATAGATGAATAAAAATAACCAATCTTTACAGAGAAAAAACGTTTAAACATTTGCAAGAAAACTTTGAGACTAATAATTGACGTGATTACAAACTTATCTTAGGGTTACATTAGAGCAAAGTTTTGTAGGTAGTTGAGTGCTGGGTTTGTAGATGTAGGGCACCTTTACTACCCAGAATGGAAGAAGAAAAAAAAAAACAAAAAGGAAAAATAAAACTTAAAAACTAAATACATATTTACAGTATTTACAGTGTTGGAAGCCATCCATTTGTTGTTATCCTAGAAGTGTGTTTTGTAAGTTGGTGATACAACTATTTGTGTTTAGTAACATATATAGGTTTTTATTTTTATATCTGCCACCTACTTGTCATTTAGTTTTATGCATTCTTTATACTTGTCAAAATTGTCTCTAGAAGAGAGTTCCAGTATGATTGGAAGTAAATTATTTTTTTATACTTTTAGTAGCTAGTTTGTAGGAGGTGATATATTTAACTGCCATGTCCTTAAAGTTGTTTCATGAGATATTTTTATTATTAACCCAATTCTTAGAAATATCGAATTTAAGTAGTGTGCATACTGTAACTAAGATATGCTTGCACATTCCATTCATTGAACTAGGGATTATATGCAGAATCATTGTTTCCCAAGAGAGGGTGTTTTTTGCGTATCCTACTTTCTCTAGTTGCACCCTTAAGGAACACCAGAGCTTGGAGATTTTCTTACAGCTCCAGAAGATGTAAAAAATATCTACATCTTTCCTAGAGCAGAAAGGGCACAGTGAGCTTTTTTTTGTAACCACAGTTTTTGAGGACAGCTGGGATATAATATATGTTGTTGTTAATCATCATTTGTGTGTATATGAGGTTTTTGAAAGGTGTAAGTTTTAAGGTATTGTTTATGGTTTCTTGTTTTTGTAATACTCTATTATTATTTAATTTTTCCCAGTATCTTGAGTAAAGTAGCGCAGATCTGTTTTAACTCATTTATTAATTTATAGGATTTTGAAATCATTTATTCTTTAGCTGTTAGTGCTTTGATTATGTTTTTGGTATTTTCTATACTTAGTATTTCTATTTTGTGATTTGAAAATTTTAGGTTTACTATTGCTATCATTTGTCGAAGAATGTAATTATAGCTAGTTGGCATCTTGAATTTTTCTCTTAGTTTATCAAGTGTTTCTTCCTTGTGCTGTAAGATATGCCATACTGTTAATTCTTTAATTAATGGGAATGATTTGAGATCAATCATTTTATTTAACTTAATATTCGGGTTCATATGTATAGGTTGTAACAGTATTAGTGAATTATGCAGATTGATGGATAGAAACAGAGATTGGAATGCAATAATGCAGTGATAAGATGATCAGCTTTAATAATTGGCTTAAATTCTGGTGTCATTCAAAGGGGATCCAATGTCTGTCTGCCTGGGATGACATGCTGGACAAGCCACGCTGCTTCGCAAGGGACGGCTTGCACCTGTCACCCCTGGGCTTCCGGATATTGGCAAAGGCTCTTGCCACCCCCATAGTGCCTTTTTAGGCAAGGCTCAAATTCTAAACCTACCACCCTAGAACACCAAAAGGAAAAAACTAAGGGTAATGCTGCTCAATGCCAGAAGTCTCAATCTCAAGATGCACTTTCGAGGCCCTTCTCAATATGGAGAACATCGATGTCTGTGCTGTGACAGAAACCTGGTTCAAGGCTCCTGAGAGCACCCCAGCACTAACAGGTTTCACCTCATATCATGCGTTCCGGCCCCAAAATCCGGACAACACCAAGAAAGGAGGGTGTCCATATTCATAAAGGACACCCACACCTCAAGGTACGATGCATCGGAGACCATCCAGGTGCAATTAACCATAGGCAAGACTGCTCTGCAATTTGTAGCATGTTACAGGCCACCCTCTCAAACTCAGGAACCTCACATGGCCTTCCTGAAAACATTGGAGGGATAAATGTATCTCCAAACACCATCATACTAGGTGACTTCAACTACCCTAATATAGACTGGGAACACTACTCAAGCCCGAACACTCTAACCCAAAGATTCCTGGAGTTCATAAACTCAAATGCCATGGAACAACTAGTCACCATCCCCACAAGAGGAGAAAACATACTTGATCTCATCATCACGAACATGGGATCAAAATGTTCAACACGGAAGTATACCCCTCACTTGTGAGATCAGATCATAAACTAATCTCGCTGGAGGTCCTCATCCCGCCCCACCTGAAACAAAAAGACCACAGTGAAAAACTTCTCAAAAGCCGATTTCACACTTCTAAAAACTAGTGTGGTCTCCTTTAAGGCCCCTGAGCCAGTGGTAAACATTACTCAAACCGCTGAATCACTTACAAATGCCTTCTACCAGCACCTACAGGACTGCATGGATCAAGCAATCCCAAACAAAACTAAGACTCTCTGTACCAAAGGCAAGCGTCCAGTCTGGTGGACCCCAGCCATAAACAAGCTCTACAACAAAGGAGGAAGCTACTACAAGATAGAGCAAAATCCTTGAAAGGTAAGACACCTTTGATCATTATAAGTAAAAAACTAAGAGCTCTCATAAAATCATCCAAGGCAAATTTTGAGAGAAAAATCGCCAAGGACTCTAAAGAGAATCATAAGGCCTTCTTTAGCTATGTTAGAAACCTAGGAGGAAACTCCCAGATATGCTCAGAATTAGTTCAAAATGATGTGAAAATTACTGAACCTACACACATTGCCAACATACTGGCTGACAGGTTCAGTGCAAACTTCTCCCCTCCCCAAAGGAGAGATATCTATTCCAGAGGATTGTAGCCCCCAAACATCTCCAAGGTGAGAACTGCCCTCACTAAGGCAAAAACACAGCATCCATGGGACGGATGGTGTCCCCCCCGGTGTGTAGCTTCTTGAACTCAGGAATTAAACCCACAGTTAGGACAGCTGTTTAATCTTAGCCTCACCTCAGGATCGTGCAAGGAGTGGTGCGACTGTGGTCCCACTTCATAAGGCGGTGCCTCCACAGACCCTGGAAATTACCGCCCATTAGCTTGACAAGCCTTATCTGCAAAGCCATGGCGAGGATCATAATGGAACTCATAAATAAAGACATAGGGAACTTGCAGACTTTGGATCCAACCCAGTTTGGCTTTGTCAAAGGCACATCCTGCGTCTTAAACTTGGTTGACTTTTGAGACAGTCACCAAGGCCATTGATGAGGAAAGGCAGTCCATACAGCCTACCTCGACCTGGCAAAGGCCTTGACACAATACCCCACTCAGGTATCATCGAAAAACTCATCAGCTTGAATGTAAACCCATACATCACAAGATGGGTTGCAAACTGGCTAAGTGACAGAACCCACAGGGTCAGAGTTGCTGGAGCCATGTCAGACTCAAAGCCTGTCACAAGTGGTGTCCCACAGGGCTCAGTCTTGGGTCCACTCTTGTTCGGCATCTACTTTTCTGAAGTACAAGCAAACACAGGAGGGTTATGGCTGACAAAGTTTGCAGATGACTGCAAACTGGCCATAGTCAAAACACATCTGACACAGATATCCTCCAGAAGGGCCTCACAGAAATGGATAACTGGTGCCAGAGCCATGGCCTGAAGTTAAGCCAAAAATGCATAGTCATACCCTTCGGGAAAAACAAGGTTACCCCTAGCTACCATATAGGTGGCAATCCACTGAGCACAGAAAAAGTCATCAGGGATCTGGGGACCCAGGTTGACAGTAGCCTTTCGTTTGACACTCATGTTGCTAAAGTAGTTAGGAAAACCTTCTATATCGCCCACCTGATCATGAAGGGATTCACATCTAGATCAAGGGAGGTCATCGTCCCCCTGTACTCATCACTCATTAGACCTATGATTGAGTACAATGCCCCGTTCGGAATGTATCTGACCAGACACCTGCTGCAGCTTGAATGTTCCTCACCAAAAGGATAAAGGGTCTCAAAAATATGTCTTATGCTGCCCGACTGAAAGAACTCCAGCTCTATTCAGTCTCATACCGCTTGCTCAGAGGCGACCTGTGCCTGACATATAAGGCCATGTCAAACCCAGATTTGATGAATATGCTTCACCTCAAAAAATCTAGATCCCTCAGAACCACAAGGGCGGGAGACGTAAACCTTGACACGGTTATAAATAGAACGTGCTGGAGGGACAGATTCATCACCCAGAGACTCCTATGCTGTGGAACAAAATCCCGGTACATGTGAGGCAGAGCACCTCTCTGGCCTTGTTCAAGAGGAATCTTGACCAATGGATGGGAGATTGCAGATATACCCCAGGGATTACTTCAGTGTCACTGCTTGACAGAGGCACAGCAAAATGATAGGCATAGTTTTTATTCAAACTAAAGGGGTGGCGAAAGCCACATAACTATGGGCTAGGCTTATAAATGCCCTTGGGCAGATAGCCTAGTATGAACCTATGAACCTATGAACCTAATAATTCCATTTTTGATTATTGGGTGTAGTTTGCAAACATTTTTTTGTTTGGGTTGGAGGAAAGGAACAGCTTTGAGATTTATTCTTAGGGAACTTAGTGAATTTGCCCATATTTTAACCCATAATGGGTACCAGCTCTCTTTTGAGCTATCATATTCTGAAATTTGGATCAACCTGTTTACTTTTATAAGGCAGTACAGACTAAAAATCTGGTAGCCCCATCCCACCTTTTATTTTTGGTATTGTAAGATTTTGGTAGCTTATTCTTGTTGTTTTAGGGTGTCATAGGAATTTGGAGAGGGCCTTTTCCATTGTTATAAATAGTTTTTTTCGTATTTTGAGATTAATAGTGTTTAGCTGAAATAGTATTTTCGGAAGAATATTCATTGTAATAATGGCAGATTTAAACAGAAGTGATAGATTTAAGTTTTTCCATCTTAAGATGTCTTCTCTAATTTTATCCCCAGTTTTTAAGAGATTTGAACTATGCATTTCTTTGTAGGTGTGAGAAAAGTTTATGCCTAGGTATTTTAGCTTGTATGTTAAAGGTATTTCAACTAAAGGGAAGTATGGTGTATTACGATTTATGGGGTTGAGAGGGAATATGGAGGATTTTTGGGGGTTCATGCTGCAATTTGCTATTGTAGAAAATTGTTTAATTGAGGAAAGTATTTTTGATAAGTCTGTATTTGGGAGAGTTCAAAGTATAAATTTAGGTCATCATCAAAAGCTGAGTATTTTACTATTGTATTATAAACCTTTGAGAAATGGTGATAGGTGTTTTGGGAGATGTGGAGTAATAGCGGGTCTAAATATATATTGAAAAGAAACTGAGACAATGGGCAACCTTGGCGAGTTCCGGTTGTGATTTTGATGGGTTGAGAGTACCTCTTGTTAATGCTTAGCGTGGTTGTAGCATTGTTGTAAATCCTCTTAATGGCAGTTATAAAAGATGGGAGAAAGTTAAAGTGTGACATTAAGAAAAGAAAATCTTGGTCAACATTATCAAACACTTTTGAGGTGTCTATTGTAAGTGCATATCTTGGATATTTGTCTTTAGCTAAGAGAGAAATTAAGGTATTATCGTTTAATTGTCTTTTTTTCATAAAGCCCCGTTGTTCTGGGGAAATACTTTTGTCCAAGGTTTTTTGTAATCTGTTGGCTAACAATGAAGTCAAAATCTTTGTCAAGATTTATAAGGGCAATGGGCTTGTAATTCATAGGGTTTAGTTTGCCTGAATT
The DNA here is from genome assembly GCF_019279795.1 of Protopterus annectens. Classification (NCBI taxonomy): domain Eukaryota; kingdom Metazoa; phylum Chordata; order Ceratodontiformes; family Protopteridae; genus Protopterus; species Protopterus annectens. The sequence continues at coordinate 269,544,482 of NC_056750.1, forward strand.
AGGTTTTGGTATTAAAAATGTCTTTGGGTTATTTAAATATTTGTCTGTAAAGCCATATTCTTTGATAAAGTTGTAAAGTCTTAACAGTACTGGGGCTAGTATGTGGCTACATTTTTTGTAGAACATAGCTGTAAATCCATCAGGGCCTGGGGATTTGTTAACCTTTAGTTTTTTAATCGCAATTTTTATTTCACTGATTGATAAGGGACTGTTCAGTAAGTTATATTGTTCTTCTTCAAGTTTTGGGAATTTTAAATTATTTAGATTTATGTAGATTGGACAAATGTTTATGCTTTTCGGGGTTATACATCTTTTTATATATGTCCCAGAATGAGTTAATTATATCTTCGTTGTTGTGTAAATTTCTGTCTTTATAGTGTATTTCTGGGATATTATGAAGAATTTTTTTATGTTTATCATATTTGCTAGTACCTTAGAAGGGGTTTATGCCCATTCAGAGTAGTTATGTACAAGTTTCAGATCATTTATTGTGTGCTTATGTAGTTGTATAGAGTAAAGTTCTTTTTGAATATGTTGTAATTTCCTTTCTAGTTCTTGTGAGTGATGGGTTTGTAATTGTAATTCATTGCTTGTGTACTGCGATTCAAGCAGGCTAATCTGTTCTTGCTCTTGTTTTTTATACAATGAAGCTTTCTGTATTAAAATTCTCCTTAATACAGTTTTGGTGGCTGCCCATTGAATGTCTAGTAGAATTTGGCTTTGTGATGTATTTAGGTCTGATTGTTTTATAGTTTTACCTAACTCCTCAATTAACTCTTTATGGTTTAAAATGTTGTTGTTTATGTACCAGTTATAGGGACCTCGCTGTTTAGAAGACTGGAAATTTTCGTTGAATGTAATTGTGATTCAAGAGTGATCTGAGATTATTCTATTATTAATTACATAGTTTTGACAAATCCTAGAAAGGTTCGAGGAGATCAGGAAATAATCTATTCTTGACCATACTTTATGTGGAGGGGAGTAAAAAGTATATTTGTTTATTGATCTGTCATGGTCCAAATTTAGGTAAGGGTCGACACGGTTGTGATTTTGTATAAGATCATTTAGAGCTGATGTGACTTGGGCTGGTTGCTTTCTGTTTTTATTAGAGCTATCAGTAATTGGGTCAGTTAGGCAATTCCAGTCTCCCCCCCATAATGATAGAGTGATTGGGAAAGTTTAAGAGCAAGTTATAGATTTCGTATAGAAAGACATGCTGGTTTGAACATGGGCCACATATATTCAGGAAGATAGTATTGTTTTTTGTTTGTGCGTGTGTGCTAGTGAAAAAACACCATCTTCCTTTCGTATCATAGTTGGTGTTAGTTATATTCTCTTGAAAAGATTCTTTGATAATAATAACTGTTCCTTTTGTAGCAGAGCTGTCCCCTGATGAAATGATTTGCCCGATCCATTTTCTTGAGCTTACCTTTTACCATTGTTCTTTATTTAGGTGTGTTTCTTGTAAGCATATGATATTGGAGTTAGCTAGTCTATATTCATGCCCAATATTAGAATTTTAACCTTTGTGTTTAAACAACTTTATAGATGAAGAGAAACATTTTATTAAACCTGCATTGTGCTTTCATTAATTACATTTTTAAGACTAGCTTCCATTGAGGATTATTTGCAGAAATGCCTTTAAAAAGTTACCAACCCTTTTTATGGTTAGCTAAAGAGAATAGCTTGTGTACAATTAACAAAACCTATCTAATCAGACATAAATGGTGTTAAAGTATTTTTACATTGAACCCCTTTTGCAGTATAAATGACCTTCAGAAACAGTTGAAGGGGAAAAAACTCACCATTTGCAAGTGTTTTTCTACTTTTAAACATGGTACTTAATGTGCATATTACACCTAGTGCAATTCTAGCAGACCTCATAACCACACTATAACTGCAATGCAATGCTGCATGGAAACGATTGTATGCTGTAATGATTAAGATCTATTAGTCTTCCTTACTAAACAGCCACCTTTTCTAGATAACAGCATAAATACATAGCATGAAGACCATTCAGTTAATATTGATTTAAGGGATAGATAAAGACATTTTCTCTGTCTCTTTTTTTTTAGGAAAAACATCTTGCTGAATCTACATGCAGTTTCCCCTGGATAGGGCAGCTTTTTAACATTGCTTTGTACTAAAGAGCTTTGCAAACCTAACTTACAGACAAGAAAAGAACTAAAATAAATATATACTAAAGTCCTTCAATTCCTTGTTGTAATCTAAACAGACGTATCCTTCATGCAAGGTTCGGTGGTTAACTAAACATTCTTCTTTAGCAGTGCACATTTTACAGTTACTAGCGGTTTTGCATTGTATACACTTTCATTATAACACAAGAAAAAAACTTTTAGAAACTTGTAATAAGATATAACTGCATTTTCTGAGACATTAACATTGCACTTTGTGTAGATTCCTTGAACTGTACTTATAAAACTTTTGTTTTGTTACCTTATAAGGCTTACAGTAATGGGTGTGCATGTTTCCGTTAATTCCTCTTTCTTTTAAATACTGTACATTGAGCCTTGCGGTTTCCAGTAGTGCTTTGCAGCTCCTGACCTTCAGGGGAAGTTGTCTTTTGACCTCCCATCACTACATGGTTTTGGGTATTGTTATTTCCGGTTCTCCGTTCGCACAGACAGCTCTCTGGATGAATAAAAAGGGTGAATTTCTTTTATTTATCATGTTTAGATAATTTCTGAGGCTGTGATCCATATTGTTCTTTTCTTGCTTTGTTTTCATTTATTTGAGATTTTCAGCATTACTATGTATTTAGATTTATTAAGTAGATGTGTAGAGTTTATGCAGACTTCTTATGTAGTTAGATTTAACTTTGTTTAGGAATTTTACTGTTTGCTGAGTATTTAGGGATAGATGGATTCACTTTACAAGGTAATACATTTGATATGAGGTTTTGACCATAGGACTGCATTTTCCATTCAAACAGAGATTTGTCTGTGACAGTTGCAGCATAAACACTGGGTTTTTGTAATCGGGGTGCAGAAACTAAATATTAACAGATGCAGAACATTTTATTAATGTTAATATAGCCTTACCTTAAAACATTTAAAAATAAAAAAGCATAAAGCAAACTTTAAATGAAACTAAAATGGAGGAAAACACATCTGAAATCAAAGCCCTGAAGACTACAGTTAAAACCAATGAACAGACCATAAGAGAACTCCAATCAAAAATGATAGACCTTGAAGCAAGAAGCAGAAGGAACAATATAATTATGAGGGGTACCTGAAGTGTTTGACCAAACCCAACTGAATGCAATAATTAAAGAGATTGTGGAAACAACTGTTGAGAATAAGAATCTAGCAAAAGAGATGACCATTGAACGTGCACACAGATCTCTTCGGAGAACTTGGGATGAAACTGTACCAAGACAAATCTATGTTAGAATACTCAGTGCTGCACACACCCACATGATCCTAATGGCTACTAAACAGAAAAGAAGCATAACATGGAGGGGTCATAAAATAAGCATTACACAAGACCTACCTCTGCCCATCAAGCAAGGGCGCCAAGAACTAGCCCCTTTCTGCTCTTATCTAATTAAGAAGAATATCAGATTTCAAATGCGATACCTTGCAAAACCTATGTTCAGCTATAAAGATCAAAAATACTGTGTATAAAATAAAACAGAAGCTAAAAACACCTTCATCAAAGCATTCAGAGATTTCCCTGAGGAAAAGAAATAATACAGCAACATAGCCGACAAACTAAAGCCTAAACAAGCTTTTTTAAAAGCTATGCTTTTAGATAGGTTTTGACATCTCCAGCATATCCCATTATTAGAAGCATTAATTTTTGACATTTTATCAGGAGTTAGAAAGGATCTATGTAGGTATTTCCAGATAAATACTTTCCAGTATTGTGAATAAGATGTTAGCTCGACTGAGAGTAGGATATTCGTTTTATTTTCTAATGATAAAGATATCTATAGACCTTCAGTTAAATATTGACAATATGTTGTTTTAGGAGCTGTTTTAGAAGTTATTATTACTTTCTATAAATATGGAATTTCATTCTTTATATTAGCATTGTTATATATAATTCCAGACAACCAATTTATACATTTTGGAGCACTGTTAAAAGATTAATTATTTGTTATTCTACATAGAGTCTTAGAGTATGTTAAAACACTCTGAAGTATTAACCAGTTCTGAGAGGTTTGTGATTGGATGAGATAGTGGTAATTTTTAAGTTGTACTTGGCTTTGCAGATGTTGATATTATGAGCGTGTTCTTTGCTTGCCCCTCTGAGGTCATTTGTAGCATGGGATGATTTGAGGTTTATTTCATAGTGCCAGGTCATTTGTAGCATGGGATGATTTGAGTTTTATTTATTAGCGCCAGCTATTTTTTTTCTTTTTTGTTGTGAAGTTTATTGATATTGGGGTTCCACTATAGGGGTTTGTTTCTAAATTTGGAATTGTTTGTGGTGGATGGGGATCAATGCCTTGATGCAGAAATTTAGGAAGGAGTAAATAACAGTGATATCGGTGACTTCATTTACTTTGGGGTCCCTATGGGATGGAGAGCCTTTTAAATCTTTTTAGGTCATCAGAACTGAGAAATTATTCCTGGGGAAATCCTTGAAGGCAGTAGAATTGGAGGTCATCTTCAGACCGGGCCCCTATGGTAAAAAGGACAAAATACAATTGTCTGATTTGACCTTTGATGGGGCAGTTATGAGTGTGGAGTATGTTAGTGCCGTATTTGTAGGAACAAGGTCAAGCAGCTTTGAGCTCTTAGTAAGGAATAGTACAGTCTGATCTAGACAGTTTAGTATTGGTCATGCTCAGAACCCCCTGTGCATATTTGTTGTTTATGGTGGTATTTTGCTAATTTAGGGCTGGTAATTTGAGTGTCCCAGAATTAATGTGTTAGGTTCGATATTTAAGTACTATAATTTGTTTTTGTAGGTGTTGTGAGTCATGGGAGACAAGGAAGAAGTTCTTTAGTTAATGATATGATGGGATGGATTTGTATATAGATACCAGGATGTGCAGGAGTTAGCTAGTCACTATCCTGCTAGATTAGCTGCAAGGTTGTGAAACTGAGAAAGAATACGGACCTACGACACACACACACACACACACACACACACACACACACACACACAGACACACACACAGACACACACACAGACACACAGACACACACACACACCCATCACCAGGAGTTTGAGCAAGTGGTAGAGATTAAAATCCAGTAAAAGGAGTGTTGCTGCACTGGAACCAAGCTTCTGTAATTATCCAAATGTATGTTTTCAAAGGTCAGGAATACCGCTGTGAGACGGGCCTGATTGGTATCTGTTAGACTGGCTGGTGTAGAAGACTGACTCTACCTAAAGAGGCACAATGGAGCTAGACAATGTCCCTAGCCAGTGTGCAGGAGCCCAGAGGGGAAAGATGAAGGACATCCCCGATAAAGCAGGTGAGATTGTCTACCATCTCCCTTCAAGATGATACAAAATGAATTCCCCTAGAGTAACACCAGTTATTGTGTACATTTTTGAAGTCAGTTGTTTGTAATGCAGCAGCATTCTGGGTGATGGCAAGATGCTGTCCAACACTAGTTTCTTTCCAGTCACAGTATTATACATTTTAGAGCTCAACTCTGTTTGTGTTCATATCTTCCAAGGTGAAACATCTAAGGTCATTCAGTTCCACTTGAGTAACCAGCAAGTAATGTGCATACTTGTGGTGATGGGTGTCCTGATGACCTTCTGTATTTAACACCTAGGAGACAGCTTACCATCATTCTGTCTTTGTTCAGCCAAGTGAGTGTGTGTCAGTATGTCTGACTATAGAGTCACCTACAGCTAAGATGTTATGTGTGGTAGCATGCCTAGGCAGCCTTAAGGGTTTAGGAATACAGCTTAGTCAATCATTGCTGAGTGTAGATGTCCTTCTATTTCACTGTTGCAGTATTCCTTGCAATAGGAATCCCTTGCCAAGGGGGGCCTGACATCCGGCCAGTATACCAAAGTGTTTAGGTTGCTTTAAGGTATGCCATATGCCACACGTATGCTCTTCACATGTAGCATAGGACCTAAAGGTGACATCCAGATGTACCATCCTCTGAACTTCTTTGCCGCCAGTCCAAGTGACATCTTTTGATCCTCAGTCTGAATGCACACCTTGTTGCTGGTTCACAAAGACTTTTCATATAAGTGCCCTGTTTTTCCTCTTATCTTTTTTCCTTTTGTTTGTTGCTTGTGGGTTTCTTGTCATCCAGAAAGGGTAAATGTCAATGCAGTAGACAGGTTCCTCATAAAGACCATCATGAGAAGTGCTTTTTTTGTCTCAGTGCTTCCCACAGCCATACGTCCTGTTCAATCTGTCAGACTTTCGTCCCAACGACTCTCTGTAGTAGGCTTTCCTCTTTGGCCCTGTATTTAGGGAACAAACATCTTAAGCTTTTAGTGAAGGGCACTATGGAGGGAACGTCCTGCTCTGAAGGTCAGTTGTCCATGAAGAATGCCAAGAAGTCTAGGTCCAATTATTTGACTGTACCACCTCTGTTGGAATCTCTTCTGAGGTTAGTGAAAGCCCAGAGGATCACCTGGCTCCTCAGTTGAATTTCTGTGCCATAATCATTTTGAAGGCCAGAGTGGATCCGACCTCAAACACATCTCTACAGGCCTTGCAGACTTCCACTTCGGATGTTCAGGGGGAACCATGTCTGATTATTACTGAAGGGCCTAGAGGTGTTCCTCAGATCTTGGTTAGAGAGGAAGCTCCGACTATGATTGTGGAATGTCATCCGGCATCTGAGCCTTCTAAGTTTTACAGGGCAAATGTCCCTTTAAAAAAGCAACGAAAAGCAAAGCATGTTTCTTCTACTCCTAAATACTCTCAGAGTGAATGGCAAAATTTCAGTCAGGGTTTGTTTCATGCCATTATGGCTTTGAAACCTCTTCAAGAATTTCTGTTCCTGCTCCACCTTGGTTCTCTACTCTTCTTAAAAGGCCTAAGGGACAGGATTCCTCTGAGGAAGAGGTGGATTCAGATGAAGAATCCCTTTCTTTTTTTCCCCAGATTCCTTCTTTAGATTATGGTTCTGAGGAGGAGGAGTCCAGTAGACCAGACACTCCCTTTGAGGAGATTTCCTTCTGGACACATTTTCCAGGATGATGGAATTTTTAATTGGGATTGTGCCCAGGTTCTTGAGGTGCCGAAAACTTCTGCAAATGGTCTGTCCCAGCCCTTCTGCTGTCCCTCCTGTTTTGGCTGCCTTGTTGGATGCCTTTTCTACTGTGTCTCAGGCTCCAGACTGGTAGGTTTTGTAGGGTGTCTGAGGATTGCAAATTCCTATATAGATGCCCTTCAGCTGACCCCTTTGTGGTGTCTGTGGCATCTGACAAGCCTTCCCAGTTACTGCCTTCTACAAAGCTTCTTCCTTCTGATAAAGACAGCAGGACTGTGGAAAGACTAGGTAAGAAGGTTTGTACCTCAGGTATCATGGCATTTAGGGCTATCAGTTATCAGACCCATTTGTCCAGATATATTTTGGCTGTTCTTTCTCAGGTAATTTCTGACCACCTGGATTCTGAAGGGAAGACTTCTGCTCTCTTTGTTGGGGACCTCTTCTCAGATGGCTCGCCATTCTATTAAGTGCAGTTATGATGCAGCAGATGCTTCTTCCAGAGCTGCTGCTTTTGGTTCTGTGATGAGATATATTCCTGGCTTCAACTTCAACCTTTGCCTGCAGATATTAAGGCTAAGTTGATTGGATGCTCCTCTGGATAACAAACACTTATTTGGTGCAGCTGATGATTTCTTTAAGTCTCTTCAGGAAAAGGGCAAGGCTTTATAGGAACTTAAACATGTCTTTGTTTCTCCTGTGCCTAAATTTCAAAGAAATTACCCTAATAAGCCAGCTTTTGTTCACAGGCAGTCTCGCTCTCCCAAGGGTAAAAATGAGGGTAAAAGGGCTCCTCCTGTTAAAGCTACCCAGACTGCTGTGACACAGATATCTCCTTTTCCTAACAAACCAGGTGCTGTCTTACTATCTTGTTCTCCTCAGCTACATTCCTCTTTCTCTTTCCCTACCCCTTTCAGTTTGGTTAAAGATTACTCAGGATTCCTGAGTTCTGTCTGTTATTCACCTAGGGTGTTATATGGTCTGGAAATCTCTTCCCACTTTTATGGGTATTCCTCAGCCCCCTCAGGAACAGTTGGTTTTCTTTCCAGGGGTACTTCAAGATCTTTTGACACTGGGAACTATTCAGGAAGTTCTAGTTTCTGAAAGGGGGAAGGAGTTTTACTCCAGAATATTTTTGGTTCCCAGATAAGAGAGCACTTGGAGACCCATTCTGGATCTCTTTCATTTAAGCACCTTTCCGAAGGTCCCTTCCTTTCGGATGTTATCCCTTCAGACCTTGTTCCCTTTTTGCTTCCTCAGCCTTTTCTAGTGCCTCTGACCCTCAAGGATGCATATCTTTATATTCCTACTTGCATATCTTTATATTCATACTTTTCAGGAAGTTTTGTTTCTCTGTTGCTTCCTGACATTTTTAGTTCTCTGCTTTGCCCCAAGGGTATTCACCAGATGCTTCTCTCCTGTGATTGCTTTTTGAAGGCTAAGGGGGTGCAGGTCTTTCCCTACTTAGACAATCTGCTTCAGGCATCCTCTCCAGAGATTCTACTGCAACATCTTCACTTTGGCTTTTCCGTTCTGCAAAGCCTGGGGTTCACTATAAATTTCCAAAAGTCCTTTCTCACTTGTTCACAAGATCATGTGACTATTCCAATGCTGGCATCCCTGCCTTCTCCTAAAGCCTTGACTCTCATTTTTTTCCCTTCAGTCCCTTCTTCCTCTGGTCATAATTACAGCAAGGGAATTTTTGAGAGCTGTAGGATTTATGGTCTCAACCATTCCTGTGCTCTTCTTTGCCAAACTCTACATGAGAAAACTTCAGTGGTTTCTAACATCAGTTTGGTTTCAGCATTTTCATCCCCTGGACTACTTTTCATGCCTCAAGCTGAGTTTCAGTGGTGGATTCAGCAGCTGACTCTCAATCCTGGGCTTGCTTTTCAGCTCCCTCTTCTCCCTCAAGAGCTGTTCACAGATGCATCAGACGTGGGATGGGGAGAATCCTTTGGCTCTATAAAGGTGCAGGGTCATTGGTCGCCTCAACAAAGGAAAGGACCACATTAATGTCAAAGATATGAAAGCTCTTCTGCTGGCTCTTCAAGCATTTCACCCTCTATTCTCCCCAGGGCCTCTCAAGGTGTTATAGACAATACCACAGTGATGTGTATCAACAAGCAAGAGGGAAGAGATCTCATCTCCTGTGCTGGTTGGCTCTTCTATTGTGGGAATTATTATCCAGTATTGTGCACCTCTTCAGGAAGTTTATATTCTGTCAGGTCAGAACATTATGGGAGACTCTCTGAGCAGGTCCCTAACACAATCCAATGAGTGGATGCTTCACAGGGATGTGTTTCTGGACACTGTCCACCAGTGGGGTACTCCTCAAGTGGATCGTTTTGCCCATCCCCTCTGAACAGACTACTTCCTCTTTTTTGTGCCAGAGTCTCAGGTCCTCTGGTCTTGAAGGTGGGCGCCCTGTCTTTCTCCTGGAAGGCGATGTTTCTTTATATCTTTCCTCCTTCCTCCTCCCCTTCCCCTCATTACAAAATTCCTGTTCAAAATACATCAGGATGCTCCCAAAATCTTGCTGCTGTCTCCCTTTTGGCCCAGACAGCAATGCTTCCCTATTCTGCATTTAGCCAAGGGCAATCGTCACAAGTTACCTCACAGTATGGACCAACTCACACAAGAGAAGGGATCTCTCAGCCATCCTCACCTGTCTATTCTTCAACTGACACTGAGGATGATAGGATTTTACAGACAACTTTTTTCTAAGGCCGTGCTTAGGGTCCTGCAGGAGGCCAGAAAGCCCATAACTGTGAACTCTTACTTATCCAAATGGAAGAATTTTTCTGTTTGGTGTCTCTCATAATCTGAATCTCATTTCTTTGTGGATGTTCCTTTGTTTCTATCTTATCTGTGCAAACTGTTCAGTGCTGGGTTGGCTTATTCTTCTGTTAAGGCCCACTTATCAGCTATTTCTGCTTGTCTGCCTTTATCATATCCTTTAGTTTCTAGATTTGAGGCTAAACAGTTCCTTAAAGGTGTCCTTCATATTAGACCTCCCAGAAAGCCTGCCCCTCCTCCCTGGGATCTTAATTTTGTTTTAGAAAAATTGACCCAGGCTCCCTTTGAGCCTGCAGCTTCAGCTTCCTTACAACACTGTTTTTGGAATACTGTACTTTTGTTAGCCCTTACTTCTGCCAGACAGGTGTGTGAGCTTCAAGCCCTTATGATTTATCCTCCTGTTCCATAAGGGCAGGTTGTCCCTTATTACTAATCTTTCTTTTATGCCCAAATTGGTGAATGAGTTGTCTATTATCAAGTCTACTAATTTGCCCACTTTTTTCCCTTCTCCGCAATCTGCTAGTGAGAAGGTGCTGCACACTTTGGATGTGCATAGACAACTCAGATTTTATTTGGATAAGAGTAAGACTTTTGTAAATATGATCAGATGTTTGTTTCCCTTTCATCCTAAATCCTTAGGATTGGCAGTTTCCAAGCAAACTATTTCTTCTTGGATTGCTAAATTCATTTCTTTTTGTTATACCTTCCATGGTAAGAGCCCATTTTCTTCTGTTAAGGCTTATTCTACTAAGGATGTGGCTTCTTCTTGTGCTTTTTTCAAGGGTTTGGATACTAACTCTATTCTTGAGGCAACAACCTGGACTTCTGTGCATATCTTTACTAAGCACTATAAGTTGGATGTGATTTCTAGAGCCAGAGCTATTCTCCATGGCTTCCTAGACAGTTGTGCTGGTCCATCCTCCTCCATCTCAACTTCTTGGGCTTTTGCGCTCTCCCTCTTGTAAAGAAAACTGCAACAGTGAAATAGAAGAACATAGTACAGTTGTGTAAGATCTTATCATAGTGGTAGATGTCCTTCTCTTCACTGTTGCAGTATTCACTCCCTCCCGTCTTCCCCTGGTTCTTTTCTCTTCTGGATGTACTGGTTACCTCTTTTTTTCCTTGAGCTGGCATTCCGATTGGGGCTCTCAGTTCTAAGGATGGTACGTCTGAACGTCCCCTTTATGCCTAAGCTATATGTGGGGAACATACGTGTGACATACGGTGTACCTTAAAGCAACCTAAAGGCGTTGGTATTCTGGACAGGCATCAGGCTGCCCTTGGCAAGGGATCCCTATTGTAAAGAATACTGCAACAGTGAAGAGAAGTACATCTACAGTTATGGTAAGATCTTACACAGCTGTACTTTCCGCTCTCAACAATGGTGGCCGCTAGACAATGGAGTGTGCTGCACTTGTTTGGTGTATTTACTCAACATTTGTGATGATTTTATGACTTTCTAAATGTAATTTCAGCTGTCGGAGTGTGGCGTCAGAAGCTGAGAAAAAAGAGCCAGTGAAATTGTCAGCTTGGGTAAAATTCAGTTAGTCTCATAAGTACACTGCCTAGATGCTAACAAAGAAGAAATTTTGAGAACCTGAAAGAAAAATTAGCCAAAAAAAGTGAAGAGAAAACAACAGCTAGGAATAACCCTTCAGTGTTCAGCTAAAAGCAGTTCAAGCCTCAGTTTTGCTGCAAGAGATGGCTTTCAGTAATTTAGAGGAAAACATAAAATGTACTCAGAGATGATTGAAATAAATGAAACATTAAAGGAATATTTCAACTCAAATATCAGAAAGCTGGAAAAATAGAAGCTTTAACTAGCTATTCAGTGAATTGAGAACTGCAAAATCAGAGGTTGCAATGAAAGGCCTGGCTGAATATGAGGCTTCTCAAGAAGAGCTGTTTCCAAAAATAGTAGAATTAAGACAGTGAGTAGAGGAAACCTAGGATTTTCTGCTGTACCAGTGAAACTGGAAGGAACAGACTGTATTCATTTTATGAAAGTACAAATAAGCAACTAGGCTGGTGTTCCAAAGTAGGATTTGTTAATTGAAAGAGCATTTGAGTATGTACTCCAAACATGGCAATGCAAAAACAACCAAGATCTATAACAGCAAAGATGCAATCACACCAGGAGAAAGAGCTGATTCTGACAAAGCTGTAACAGAAAGGAAAAATATTAAAAGTTGGAGACAGCCGAGTATTTGTGGAAAATGATTATTCACTGTACATGAGACAGAAGAGAAGCAAATTATCCCAGCAGTCTAGGAATGTTGAAAGGCAGGTGTGAAATTCAAGCTGGTTTATGCAGCTGTGTTCAGAAAATATTTTTTCCTGGAGGATCAGAGGCTTTTTTGATAAGTAACAGGCTAAGGAGGAAATAAAAGATCTGATGCTATCATTGTCATTATTGATCACAGATGGGCCTTGGATCTGAGCCGGCAAAGTGAGCGACAGCTCCTGAGCTTCAGCACCTCCCCTCCCCTTACTTCCTCTTACCCACAATCCTCAGATCTCATTTGCCACAATTAGTGAACAGACGTACATTTTTGGGGTTCTTTCTGTCTTTTTCTATCCCTTTCACTCTTTCTAGTAAGGGTTTGTAGTAATCAGAAGTTTTAGGATTAGTACTTGATTCTTCCCCCCCATTAGTTATTTTGCTGGCCGTTAGGGTTTTTCCCACCCTTTTTCCCTTTTCTTCTTCATTCTCCTTTCGGTGTGAGTGTTTTTTTGTGTGTGTGTGTGTAACTGTTTGGGTTTTTTTTTGTTATGGCTGAAAAACCCTCTGGTTTTAGACATTGCTGTTCATGAAGTCGAAAGCTAGCTCCTGCCGACAAGCATGAGGAGTGCATACACACTCTAGGAGAGCCCTATTTGGAGATTGAATGTGGTATCTATGCAGGGTTCAATCCCAGGGCTCTCCTAGAATGTAGGAATAAGCTGCTGCTTAAGGGGCTGGCCAAAGGGAGTCCCTTGGTCTTGGGCTCCCGCACTAAAGCCTCTTTGGATCCCAAGAGGAAGCCCTCTTCCTCTCGGGAGTTCCCTGCAAAATGGCCCAGGCTCTCGGATCCATGTATCCCGGATCCGAGTTTAGCCTCAGGGGCATCGGCTGCTGGGTCATAGGCTCCAAAATCCTCTGATCTGACTCCTCTGAGGTTTGGAGGTCGTCAGATCTGATCGGATCAAAATCCACCTTGGCTCCAATGACTTCTTCGAATCCATCTGCAGGGAAGCTTTTGCGCTCAAATCCATCCGGGCCTTCGGATACAACAGCTCCTTTGGAGCCAGTTATTATTATTGATCCTCCAACCACCTCCAGATTGTCTGATCCGAGCAGATGTGGCAGGTCCTCATCTAGGGACTGCAGGCACTCTACCCACTCATGCCATTCTTCAGTCTCCTCTCAATTGACTCGGAGTTTTCTCCCATTTGGTATAGACCAGATGATGAGGATCTTATTCAAAGCCCAAATTGAACTGGGCCTGCTTCCATCTCCTAGCCACTTGCCAAGGGGTAATTCACCCAGCTCTGATCTTCTCTCCCCACTAGACTCCTGGGAGTTTGGCGCCCTAGGGCCAGAGCTTGCCTAAGTAGAGGCCGTCTGCATCAGGTAGTGCCCCCACTCCCATGCCGCCTGGGTCCCTGGCTGGATCAGCCTACTTGCCCTCTGGGGTTGGCTTTGCCTTGGGCTTGAGAAATCCCTGGAAGCCACTGGGGGGTGTTCTGGTCCAGAGTTTTCAGACCATTCCCTTCCTTTGGGGGCCTTCGCCCTGGATAGCTTGGGTCCGATATTGTCCGAGGATGTCAGTACTGTGACCCCAGTTGGTCACAGCTGGCAGGGAGGAGGGTGGGGCTTCATCCAGTCTGTCCACCTTCTGGGTGATAGGACCATCTTCAGTTGGTCGGCAGCCTCTTCCTCGGCTCTAGACCCAACCCTGCCTGGTTCTGTTTTGGGTGGTGAGCCTGCATCATTGGTCCAGGGTCAGCCCCCCTGGGATCGCCTTCAGAAGGGCATCACCCCCATAGGGGTACCGTGCTCCTCCTAGTCCTCCCCAGACCCCATGGAGGAAGTGCCTCCTTGGAAGAGGATATGCAAGAGGAGGCACCTTGACTCCCCTTGAGAGTCACTCACAGAAGACACAGATTTCGAGGAAGGGGACGGGTCCCCCAGACTATCATCAGAGGAGGTGTCCTTTGGCAACATTCTTGAGATCCTGAAAGAGCAGGGTGGTTGGTCTTCGCCACACCCCATCCTCAGATCCTCTGAGTAATCTGTGTTCTTGAATGTGTTTGGGGCATGCCCATCTACCTCCTGGGTGTCTCCCCCTGCAGATGAGTTAGTCCATCTCATTGCCTGCAGGGAGTGGAAGGAGCTGGACACAGTTGAACCAGTTCCCAAGAGGGTGGTTAAGTTCCTCAGTCCCCCCAAGGACAAACCATTCTGGAGTAAAGGTGTGTCCCTGTAGATGCTATTTTGGTTGCCACAGCCACAAAGAAAGAGCTTGCAGAACAGAGTTATCCCCCAATAGGGAGTCTAGGACAGTTGACTATTTTGGGAGGTTCATGTATGCCTCAGCTACATTCAAACTGAGGACAACAAATTACATGGCACACTTTACATAGCTGCAAAGAGATTTGGTCTTGGAACTTTCCTCTTCCCTTTCAGAGTTGTTGCCTGCGGAGAGCCTTAAGGTGGTTTCTCCAAAGCTCAGTGCTCACTTCCCTAGCTTATGACTCAGCGAGGTTGATCTCAAACACTGTTGAGGCCACCTCATGAGCAGAGGGCACAGGTATTGCTATTAGGCATTGTGCATGACTTCGCCTTTGTGGGTTTGCGGACAACTTTAAGGTGCCTTTACCAATGCCCCATTCGATGGATCTACTCTCTTTGGACCCTTGGTCAAGGACACATTGACCCACAGTGAGCAGGAGAGAAAGACCTTGTCCGCTGTCAGGATCAAGTTTTCTACTCTCCAATGGTCCTTTTCTAAGACTCAAAGGGGTAGTAAAAAGCTATGGTTCCACAGGACACAGTCTTCCTTCCAGGATGCTCTGCAGGAATTCTCTTCTTCCGGTTGGGGAAGGGGATTCGAAGGAAGACACTGCCTCAGAAATACAGGGGATCCACAGAATCAGGGTTTCTGAGAACCCTTCTCAGAGAAGCCCCCACAGCGCTCCTGAAGCTCTGCCCTGCCCTGGAGGCAGTCGGTGGTCATATCTCCATGCACCACCTGGCATGGGAGGCTATTACCTCAGACCAGTGGTTACTAAACATTGTGTCCAGGGGATGTTTTATAGCCTTCAATCACCCCTCTCCAATCCAAAAGTCACTCACAGATGTTCCACCCCGGCAAAGGGATTTAGCTTTCAGAGGTGCAAGACCTCCTTCAAAAAAGGGCCATCCAGAAGGTCCCAACAGGACAATAAGGATCCGGTACTTACTCTCGCTTCTTTTTAGTGCCCAAAATAACAGGGGACCTGCTTACCATTCTGGAACTCAACAAGCTGAATTTATCGGTCAAGAAGTCGAAGTTCCGGATGGTCACTGTTCTTCCGCTTCTGTGCAAGGACAACTGGCTGTACTTGATAGATGTCAAGGATGCGTACTATCACATACAAATAGAAAGGTGCTCTAGGAGATTTCTGTGCTTCCAGCTGGGAGTCAGTCATTATCAGTTCAGAGCCCTGCCCTTCAGTCTTACCTCAGCAGCCCAGGTGTTCACCAAATGTATGGCAGTGGTAGCAGCCCATCTCCGGCTGCAGGGTTTTCAGGTATTCAAGTACCTAGATGATTATCTCCTCGCTACTCCCACAAAGCATCTTCTTTCACTTGCCACAGACTTCGCTCTAAGCCTGTTTCAAGATCTGATTACCGTCAACCTTCCTAAGTCACACCTTCCTCTGTGTCAGAGGTTGGAATTCATAGTTCTTCTGGACACTGCATTGGAGACTGCAGCTCTTTCCCCACGGAGGGTTGACACGATCTGGGAGCAAGTTCTCCTACTGGATTGGGACAGTGTCCCTGCCCATCTCATACTCCAGGTTCTTGAGTCAATGGAGGCGGCTATTCAGTTGGTTTCCCCTTGCCAGGTATCATATGCAAGTGCTTCAATGGACCCTAGTGGTACAGTGGTCGGCTCACCTCCACCCTATGTCCACACCAATTTGAATATCTTGGGTCTTCAGACGTCACTTGAGTTGGTGAATCCGTTCCGAGGATCTTCAGCTAGGAAGACCCTTTTGCCTTCTGCAACCCTAAGCCACAGTGACCACGGACAACTCTCTGTTGGGGTGGGGGCATTTCCAGGGAAGGACAGTCCAAGGTACGTGATCCCCCTTGGAGACCAAGTTTCACATCATTGTCCTTGAGATAAGAGCAGTCCTACTAAGATTGCAAGCCTTCCAGGACCATCTCAGTCTCTCGGGATGTAGCAATTCAGACAGACAACATGGCGGTAGTGTGGTACAGCAACAAGCAAGGGGGGACACAATCTTACCCATTGTGCAGAGATGATTTAAAGCTGTATAGCTCATCAGATGAGGAACTGAAAGCACAGCTGCAGGTTGTCAAAACTTTTTCAGATGATATTGGAATGTCATTTGGTCTTGATAAATATGCAAAAGCAACTTTTAAAACAGGAAAACTACAGCACCAGGAAAACATCTGTTTGGGATAAGAATATGATATAAAAGAACTTGAGCAAGAGGGAGTGTATAAATACTTGAAAATTGATGAAGGATCAGCAATAAAACATGAACAAATGCGAATAAAGCTCAGTAAGGAGTACTTTAGAAGACTTAAATTAATCATGTTGGATAGATTGGATATTAAAACAAGAAAGATGCTTCATGCTCACCAAATGATTTATAAAAATCAGTGTATATTCCGAAGGAAGGATGGGCCTCCTTGAAATTGATTACATGTATAGATCTGTAGTTGTGGGACTCCACACATATCTGCTGACCTCACAGGATCCAAGTGTAGTGAAAGTTTTGAAACATGAGGAGAATAAATCTAAGATGACATCTCTGCTTAATAATTTAGCAGAAGCATGTCTTACGAACACCACTCGAGTCTGCATGTCCTCCCCGCAGTCGAGTGGCATTCGAAAGACATGCGTGAATGGGCGTGCCTTCATTGAAGGTTGGGCGTCGGGCTGGCACTTTGGCACCATAAAAATCTACTGCCAATCATTTGCGGACTGGACTTCCACTGTGGCGACCCCTAACCAGGAAAATCCGAAAGAACAACAACATATCGATGTCAAGCAGGAATGGAAATCAAACCAGAAGTGCATAAAAAAAACAGGCAGCAACTGAATGTGCTAAAAAACAAAAGAAAGAATATAAGGCGAAGGATCAGATGAGAAGGCAAGAAATATGGAAAAAACATAAATATAGTTGCAATTGTAAGTCTAGAAAACTTCTGGAAGAGTCTCATATTGATCAAGAATGAACGCAGGAATGGTTAAGGAGAGGTGAATTCACATCAAGAAATGAAAGGTTAATATTGGCAGCCCAAGATAGTGGGCTATGTACATGCTGGTTTACTAAGTCCATTGAACATGTGGGAGAAACAGACGTGTAGGTTTTGTAAAACTGAATCGGAAACCGTCATGCACCTTGTTGCTGGTTGTGACGCACTAATGGCAGAGGGATTGTATACTGAAAGGCATAATAATGTAGCTAGACTGTTACATTGGAGATTGTGCAAACATTATGGTATCGAAGTGGCTGAAAAACATTGGAAACATGACCCACAAAGAATCATAGAAAATGATGAAGTTTATATCACATGGGATCACCCAATACCAACAGTTCAAAAGATAGATGCTAGAAAACTGGATATAGTGGTACAAGAAAAGAAGATAAAAGTAACATTGATCATTGAAATTGCCACACCTAGTGACTACAGTGTCTTGCGTACAGAGAGACATAAAGTCATAAGTTACCCTGATCTGCAGGCAGAAACGAGAGCCATGTGGAAGAAAGATACCCAGACAGTTCCAATAGTAGTAGGCACAACTGGTCTTATAAAAAAGAATTTACAATCGTATTTAGGTATGTTACCAATTCATATAACACAATACGAACTGCAGAAGGAGTCATTACAGGGCACATTGCGGGTGCTGCGAAGAGCACTTTTGGCTAACATCTAAGAGTGAAACAATACTAATTTCATGAACTTTAATCGTACTTTGACTTAAGAATAGGGTCCATTCCCATCATAGGTTCATAGGTTGATACTAGGCTATCTGCCCTAGGGCATTTGTAAGCCTAGCCAGAGTGTGTTTGGCTTTCGCCACCCTTTTAGATTTGTAGACTGTGCCTTTGAATAGTAGGTCACAGAATATAGCCCCTTTATGGTTAGTTTATTGTGCCTCTGACTAGCAGGGATCCAGAAGAGATCCCAGGGGTATACTTACGATCTCCCATCCACTCATCAAGATTTCTCTTGAAGAGGGTCAGTGAGGGGCTCTGCCTAACCTGGACTGGGATTTTGTTCCAGAGTGAAGAGAGTCTCTGGGATATGAATCTGTCCCTCCAGCATGTCCTATTTATTTCTGTGCTGAGGTTCAAGTCTCTGGAGCATGTAGCTCTAAGAGATTTGGATTTCTTGAGGTGGAGCATGTCCATTAATTCTGGGTTGGACATGGCTTTATATGTCAGGCACAGATTGCCTCTGAGTAGGCGGTAAGCAACTGAGTGGAGCTGGAGTTTCTTTAGCCTAACTGCATAGGGCATCTGTTTGAGTCCCTTGATCCTCTTGGTGAGGTACGTTTGGGGTCTTTCCAGTTGCTGCAGGTGTCGGGTAAGGTACATCCCAATTGGGGCATTGTATTCAATTATGGGCCTGATGAGTGATGAATAGAGTGGCACAAAGACCTCTCTTGATCTAGATGTGAAACCTTTCGTGATGAGATGGGCTATATAGAAGGTCTTTCTAACCACTTTGGCAACGTGATTGTCAAAGGAGAGATTACTATCTACTTGGGTCCCCAAATCCCTAATTACTTCCTCCGTACCTAATATGTTACCTTCTATGTGGTAGTCTGTGGGCACTTTGTTTTTCCCCAAGGGGAGGACTACGCATTTTTTAGCATTTTAGCTTTAGGCCATGACTTTGGCACCAGTTATCTGTCTCTGTGAGACTCTTTTGGAGGATGCTTGTGTCAGCCAGAGAGTCTATTATGGCACCCAGTTTGCAGTCATCTGCGAACTTGGTCAGCCATAGTCCTCCCATTTCTCCTCAGAGAAATAAATACCGAACAAGAGAGGTCCCAGGACTCTGGTTTAGAGTCTGACAAGGCACCTGCAATTCTAACCATGTGGGTTCTATCCCTGAGCCTGTTCGCAACCCATCTTGTGACATAGGGGTTGATATTTAAGCTGTTGAGCTTATTTATGATACCTGAGTGGGGTATTGTGTCGAAGGCTTTTGCGAGGTCCAGGTAGGCTGTGTGGACTAACTTCCCTTCGTCTATGGCCCTGGTAACTGTTTCAAAGAAGTCGACCAGGTTCAAGAGGCAAGATATGCCTTTAACAAAGCCGAACTGGGTAAGATCCAGTGTCTGAAGGTTTCCGATGCCATTGTTTATGGGTTCCATGATGATACGCTCCATAGCTTTGCAGACCAGGCTGGTTTCCGTTGCTTCGTGCAGTGCTACTAACCTGGAGGTGTGGGTATTTTTGATGTATATGGATACTCCCCCTCCTTTTGTGGTTCGGTCCGAGTTTTGTGGCCGAAAAGCATGGTATGAAGTATAACCTGGTAGTGCTGGGGTGCTTTCGGGAGCCTTGAACCAGGTTTCTGTTACTGCACAGATATCTATGCTCTCCATACTGAGGAGAGTCTCGAGTGCGTGCATTTTGAGGTTTAGACTTCTGGCGTTGAGCAGCATTACCCTTAGTTTCTTTTTCCTTGTATTGTCTATGGAGGTGGGTTTGTCTTTTGACCCTTGCCTAAAAAAGGCACTATGGGGGTGGCAAGAGCCTTAGCCAGTATTTGAAAGCCCAGAGGTGACAGGTGCAAACCGTCCCTAGAGAAGCAACGTGGCTTGTCGAGCATGTCATCCCAGGATGACAGACACTGGATCCCCTTTGAATGGCACCAATACTTTAACCAGTTGTTAAAACTTATCATTTTGTCTTTATACTGTGGCATCATTCTTGGTGAGGGTAAGATGCTACTCAAGGTCAGGGTCATACCAGCCTGGGCTACATGATCAGAGAGCTCCTCTGTCTCTTTTCATGTAGTCCAGGGAGGTACGTCTCAGGTCATTCACACCAGCATGGACAATGACAGAGTCATATTTGTACTTGTTTTGGAGTGACCTGGGTGCGTGTGTTATGTGGCGGATCCTGGCACCCGACAGACAGCTTACAGTGACCTTCTCCTTGTTCAGCCTGGTGAGTGGGACGTCAGTGTGTCTGACTATAGAGTCACCTATTACAAGTGTATTTGGTGTGTTGTTTAGCCTTAAGGGCTGTGACTGTGTGGCACACTGACTTTGTGGACTATGTGATATGTGGGTATTGTTGTGGGGTAGCAGTTGTTTGGTTGTCTGCTTTGGATGTCTCTGCTGCTTAGGCAGATTTTTATTTAGAGACTCCGAGTATGTTTTTGTGTGTTTATGTGTTTGGTTTGTTGTTGGTATAGGTCTGTGTGAGACTGGATTTGTGGTGTGTGTGGTTACCTTCTTCTCCTGATTGACTGTGCCAGTCATGGGTCGAGAGAGCTCAGCCTCCAGTTTGGCAATATAGTTGCATCTCTCACATATATTTGAGTTTGTTGGGAGGAGGAGAGGGTTGTCGGTGTACATAAGGCATTTGTAACATTGCCTTAAGATTCCCATATTCACCAGCTGGACTGGAAGGGTACACATGAAACTGACCTTTGGACTTGTCAGGATATTTCTGATTACTACTTTTGACTGATCTATGGATCAGTTAAGTATTTAGAAGAGTATAAGAGAAGTTTTAGTGCTTTAAAATTTCTTCTAAGTGCAAGTGAAAGGCTATAAAGTGAAAAATAGAGTGCTTCTTTTGAGATACAGATCAGTTCCAAGGGAAAAAGTGAAGAGCAGACTCCGTGGAGCCGGTAATAGTTTAAACCTGTTTAGGCGGCGCTGCCCGATGCTGCGCTATGCGTAAAATCGCGCAAAGCCGCGCTAAAGCGTGTTTTTAAACAGGGGACTTGAAAGAGCTATGAATTAGCCCAAAATGGCCAATAAACAACAAGATTCTTGTGCTGAGATCACTCCTCCAGGTACAGATAGGCTGCTCAAAGTTCCCCACTCCCACTGGTGAACAAAGAAGCTTCCTTCTATCCAAGTAAGGATATGGGCAACACAGGAACTATTCTAAACTCCAGAATACAGCAATACCTGTATTAGGGACTATTCTAGCTCAGGAAAGGCGGGAAAACAAGGATTTATTTTGTTTTTTTTTTTTTTAAACAGTCAACAGAAAAAGCACAGTAAATACTTTACACAGGCTAGCGCACTTGAGTGAGCAGCCTCAACAGTTAAATCAACAAAAAGACAAACTTTAAAGTGCAGGTATTAAATAAATGCAAAAAAACAAGCTTAATTCTAACAAAAGAGTAGTTTTTACTTGCTTTTTGGTGAGAATAGACAGTCGCAAAGGTAAAGGCAGAAAAAGGTACTTAAATCTGGTAGCAGTCACTCTTTCTCATCTCTCTGCTGCTAGCACCACTCTGCAGGACCACAGGAGCTTTGCTGAATCAGAACAAGCGCAAAAAAATGTGCCAAATAAGGTTTTTAAACAGGGGACTTGAAAGAGCTAGGAATTAGCCCAAAACGGCCAATAAACAACAAGATTCTTGTGCTGAGATCACTTCTCCAGGGACAGATAGGCTGCTCAAAGCTCCCCACTCCCACTGGTGAGCAAAGAAGCTTCCTTCTATCCAAGTAAGGATATGGGCAACACAGGAACTATTCTAAAGCCCAGAATACAGCAATACCTGTATTAGGGACTATTCTAGCTCAGGAAAGGCAGGAAAACAAGGATTTTTTTTTTCTTTTTTTTTAAACAGGCAACAGAAAAAGCACAGTAAATACTTTACACAGGCTAGTGCACTTGAGTGAGCAGTCTCAACAGTTAAATCAACAAAAAGAGAAACCCAAAGACTTGGAGAAATTAAAAACAGAGAAGTCTTGAGAGTGTGGGAATGGGCAATGGCCTCCGGCCACTTTCTTCTTGCAATGCATATCCACGGTGATTCCAGTGTGCTAGTGGACAAACTGAGCAGGTCTAGCTTGTGTCCCTACAAGTGGTCTCTGAAACAGTCAGTGGCAAGCCGGAACTTTGATCTATGGGGATCTCCATGCAGCGATCTGTTTGCATCTCCAGCCAATCACAAATGCAGCAAATACTTTGTCTTGATCCCCCCACCTGGGGATTCACCCAGGGATGCTCTTATACACGATTGGCCGCCGGGACTTCTCTATGCCTATCCCCCACTGTCCTTCATTCCCAAAGTTCTACAGAAAGCCCATTGCCTGAAGGCTCACCTCATCCTCATTGCCCCCTTCTGGCATTATCAGATGTGGTTCTCCCTCCTCTGGTCTCATCTGAAATATCCGTCTTGGATATTGGATCCAATCCAGGATCTTATTTCCCATCCATGGAGATTCCCCCTCCTGACCTGACATCCTTGAGGCTGACAGCTTGTTACTCTCCAGTTCCAGTGATTGTCAACCAGGCCAAGTTGCCTTCCCCGGTAAAGGATATTATTTTGGCATCTCAGAAGCCTTCTACTAAAAAGGTTTATTCCAGCAAATGGAAGAGGTTCTCACTTTGGGCTGATCAGAGGGACATAGATCCCTTTTTCTGCTCTGGTTCTGGATATCTTGTCTTTCCTTTCTTCTCTGTTCCAACAAGGAGCAAGCTTCTCTATGATTAAGCTGCAGTTGGCAGCTATTTCCAACTTCCACTTAAATGATAGTTCCATGTTTTCTTCTAGGCTCTGCAAGGCCTTTCTTAAAGGGGTATTCTTGCTTAGGCCTCCCTTCAAAGATCTATCTCCTCCTTGGGATCTTACCTTGGTGCTGCAGTCCCTGACACAACCTACTTTCGAGCCTACTGCAAAGTGTGATATTAAGTTTCTATCTTGGAAAATGGCCTTTTTGATGACAATTACCTCCTCTAAGAGGGTTTCTGAATTACAAGCTCTTTGCATAAAGCCTCCCTTCATGATTTTTCACAAGGATAGGGTTTCTCTTAGAACCAGTCCTTCCTTCATTCAAAAAGTAGCTTTGGAGTCAAACTTAAATCAGTATATCCAGCTCCCTGTCTTTTTTCCTAACTTCTCAAACAAAGGGGAGTATCAACTACATTGCCTGGATGTCCATAGGCAGTTACATTTCTATTTAAAAGGACTGAGGATTTTCGAAAGTTGGACCAGCTTTTTGTAGCTTCTTCCCAGGCCAGGAGAGGCATGGCCATTTCCAAAGTGTCGATTTCTCGTTGGATAGCTTCTTGTATAATTCATACATACATTTGCGAAAGCAATCACAGGGATCTTCCCAGACCTATTACAGCTCATTCTATGAGGTCAATGACTGAGTCTTCAGCATTCTGGGCCAGGACGTCCTTAGATGATATTTGTGCTGCTGCCACTTGATCAAATCCCCATACCTTTGTAACTCATTACAAGTTGGATTTAGCATCTAGGGGTAGAGTCTCATTTGGTTCTTCTATGCTCTGGCATGTCCTTTCTTGAGACCTCCAAGGATTTTGGGTAACTGGGGTCTCTGACCCATCCCTGATCAATAATGACACAGATAGCATCAGAAAAAGAGTTATGTACTTACCATAACTTGGAATCTGTGCAATCCAGTGTCATTATTCATCACATTACCACCCTCCATACCCCTCCTTCTGATGACCAGAGGCACAGGGGATGACTAGAAAAATACAAGAACCTTGGACTTAGGTTCATAAATGTGTACTAGGCTAATGGCCCTGGAGCCTTTACAAGCTTAGCCCATAGAAGTGCCCTGGCATTGTCCCGCCTGACGTTAGTTCCCAGTGTCTGTATAAAGTAGAGCCACTGACGTGATCCCCGGGGTGCACTTTCTATTACCCATCCACTCATCAAGATTTCTCTTTAAGTGGGACAGCGAGGTGCTCTGCTTGACATGTATGGGAAGTCTATTTCAGAGCATGAGCAGTCTCTGGGTGAGGAACCTGTACTTCCAGCATGTTCTGTTGATTGTGGTAATGAGATTGAGGTCTCTGGAGCATGTGGTGCGGAGGAATTTGGATTTCTTTAGATGTAGCATTTCTAACAGAGCTGGGTCAGATATGGCTTTGTAAGTCAAGCAGAGATCACCTCTAAGTAGGTGATATGAGACAGAGAATAGCTGGAGTCTTTTGAGTCTGTCCATGTAGGACATGTGTTTAAGGCCTAGGATCCTCTTCGTGAGGTACTTCTGTGGCCTCTCCAGCTGTTGCAGGTGTCTAGTGAGGTACATGCTAAATAGGGCATTATACTCTATGATTGGTCTAATGAGGGAAGAGTAGAGAGAGATGACCTCTTTCTTCCTGGATGCAAAACCCTTGGTAATGAGATGTGCCACATAGGACTGTCTGACCACAGTGGCAGTGTGGTGGTCAAAGGAGAGGTTGCTGTCAACCTGGATCCCCAGATCTCTTGTAACGCCTTCAGTGTTCAGTGGGCTCCCATCAATGTGGTAATTAGTGGGAACTGAGTTTTTCCCAAAGGAGATGATGACGCATTTTTTGGCGTTAAGCTTAAGTCCATGGTTTCGACACCAGTCATTGGTCTCATTGAAGCCTTTCTGTATGATGTCTGCATCACTTGAGTTAATAATGGCTCCCAGCTTGCAGTCATCTGCGAACTTGGTCAGCCAGAGTCCCTTTGTGTTGGCCTGGACATCTGAGAAGTAGATGCCGAACAGGAGAGCATCCAGGACCGATCCCTGTGGGACTCCACTCGTGACTGGTCAGCAGTCTGACTTGAAGTCCGGTACTTTTGCACTGTGTGTTCTATCTGTGAGCCAGTTTGCAACCCAACTAGTGATATAGGGGTTGATGCCTAGTTTGGTGAGGAATGGTATTAAAGGCCTTGGCCAGATCGAGGTAGACTGTATGCACTGCCTTACCTTCATCCAAAGCCCTGTTGACTGACTCAAAGAAGTCAACCAGGTTAAGCAGGCATGATCTCCCTTTCAGAAAGCCAAATTGTGTGGGGTCTAGACTTGATTTGCTATATCTTTGTTAATCAGGTCCATGATGATGCGCTCCATAGCTTTACATATCAGACTCGTCAGGCTAATAGGGTGGTAATTCCCAGGGTCTGTAGTCGCTCCCTCTTTATGGAGAAGGATGACTGTAGCAGTGCACCATTTGGTAGGGACAAAGCCTGAGGTGAGGCTGTAACTGAACAGGGCATACAGATGTGGTGCCAGTTTGCTTTGTAGTTCATGTAGGACACAGCCCAGGGATATTATTGGGTCCCATGGAAGCTGTATTCTTGGCCTTGTACAGTGCAGCTTTAACCTGTGCTACAGTAATGCTGGGTGCCTGGCATTCTTCCAGTATTGTGATTGGTCCTTTGGGGGGGAGAGAGGGGTAAAGTTGCATTGAATCTGTTGGCCAGTATGTTGGCAATATCTGTTGGCTCAGTATAGGAGGTACCATTGTGCAGTAACTCGGAGCAAATCTGGGTATTGCCATGGAGGTTCTTGATATAACTATAGAAGGATTTGATTGTTTAGTGTCTGCCGCAATTCTGCCTTCATAGCTGGCTTTGGAGAATTTGATGAGGGATCTCAACTTTTTGTTGAGGCTAATAAGGGAGTTTTGTCAATCTTGAGACTTCACCTTTTTCTGCAACAGTTTCTTCCTTCTGTTGTAGAGTTTATTAATGGCAGGGACCACCATATTTGCTTCCTTTTTTTGCATGAGAGTGTCTTAGTACTGTTGGGTATGTCTAGTTCCGTGCATTTATGTACATGTTCATACAGTGGATTTGTGTATGGTTTGGCAGTCATGCAGCTATTTTCCATTGGCATGAGTGCCGTGAAGTTAGCCACCTCTGTTTTTAGGAGCCCAAAGTCAGCTTTGGAGAAGTTTTTCAAGGTGGTTACTTTTGCAAGAGGTGTGGGTAAGATATGCATTTCCATCGTGATTAGTTTATGGTCGGATCTGA
The DNA here is from genome assembly GCF_019279795.1 of Protopterus annectens. Classification (NCBI taxonomy): domain Eukaryota; kingdom Metazoa; phylum Chordata; order Ceratodontiformes; family Protopteridae; genus Protopterus; species Protopterus annectens. The sequence continues at coordinate 269,570,651 of NC_056750.1, forward strand.
CCAGGGAGAGATTGACTATTGGTGTAGAGCAACAGTCCCCCATGTTAGTAATAACCAGGTCAAGGATGATGCTTCCTCTAGTGGTGGTCAGAATGAACTGGTCCAGGGCATTGGAATTTATGAATTCCAGGAAATGTTGGGCCAATGTATTGGTGCTTGAGTAGTTTTCCCAGTTGATAGAGGGGTAGTTGACATCTCCTAGTATGAGAGTGTTGGGTTGGACTTTGATAGATTTCAGGGTGCTTAGGAACGTGGAGTGACAGTCCTAGGGACATGGTTGGGGACCTATAGCAGGCTATGACCTGGATCGCCGTCTTACCCAATATTTGTTGTACCTGAAGTATCTCAGAGTCTGATGTTAAGAGATGGAGATGATCAGCAACACTGAAATTAGTGACTAAATGTGTGTGTGACCCTTTTACACTCTGGTTTAGATTATAATATCCGTCACATTTGTGAAATATGGCTTTGCAGGAAAAAGTGGCTGAGAAAGACTGGACTTTTGTTAACTGTTAAACTTGTGGGTGTTCTGTAAAACATATATCCAAGTTTGTCATTAATGTTTAGTAAGACACTAAAGGGAAAAATAACATTTGTGATCATTTTTTTCCTTATATTGGTTATTAGCTGTCTGATGGTAGTGGCTGGGCTGTGTCTTGCAAATTAGTGGATTTGAAAACTCTCTTATCTCCTTGTATAGCCAAGTGTCTGTTGTTAGTTGTAGAGTTGGGATGGTTCAAATGATATGGTGGTCATGGTTGGTGAAGAGAATAGGCTACTAATTGAGAGACTTTTTGGATCCCAGAAGGAAAGTGTTTCCCACATCCTGAGACTTCCATTTTGTGACTGTGATTCTGCAGTGTTTTAGTTGTAAGTGTTCAGGATTATTGGAACAATATAGCTGGTGTGGCTAGTGGAGAAAAGGAGTGTGATGCCACCCAGCCATCTCCTGGGACTATGCATTACTACCACTGGGACAATTACTGCTAGTAGTTGGAAGATTATTAGATTCCATCAATAGCCTGCTGAATGCCAAAGGTCTTGGGTTTAGAGGACATTCTGGAATCTGTAGACTGTAGTGATTTTATTGCCTTTTATGTCGTCTTTTAAACCTGTTTGATAATTGGAGAATGTTGTTGTAGACCTGGCTTGGTTTAGGAGTTTGTTTATTTTAGTTTCTAGCAGTTTCTCATCTTCTCAGCCTTTAAAATGTTTATCTTTTAAAAATTTAATGTCCAGGAGGCAAGTGGTATTGAATATTCGTCCCTACAGCATTTTAACAGCATTCTTTCTAATGCAGTCTTTTAGCTACTATTGTTGTAGTTCTGTTTCCTGCTTAAGGAGAGTTGTGTCTGGCTAATGAATTAAATTGCTCTCTGGTGATATTAATCTGGATTCGATGTTTGATTTTTTGTTTTTGTAAAGTGCTTAAGAAGTAAGCAGTAAAATAAACTTGAACTTGTTCATTGACAGCAGGAGGTGGTGTTATGAGTGCTGCATCATCTGGAGATGTTATTGAGAGTCTAGCAGGTGAGGTGTGAGTATGTTGCTGAGGTTTAAGTGCCTTGGTCTATTGCTACGTGGCTTAGGAAGAAATGTTATTAATACATCAGTATATATGAGATTTATATTAGTATTGTGTGTTTGCGGTTTGGGCGTATGGTTAGCTTTGATAAAAAGTTAATGTGAGGAGTTTGCCACTAATTTAAATAGATGTCTATACCTCTCCCAAGTAGACAGTATTAGATATCAACAGTAGGTTGTCAGTGAATATCAGGTAGATGCTACTCTGGCTCAAGGTACCTGTTACTGGTAGGCTGGCAATAGATACATTAAGTGCAGTCTGTAATCTCGTGGTGTCAGGAAATATGATGGAAGAGGAGTTTAGTACAAATGTGTACTATGCAAACCTTGGAAACCACTCTAAAGGGGAAGGTTTCAGTAATAATGTGTCTGAGTACTATGCTGTCTGAGTTACAGTAATAGTGGTCTGGGTGCTGTAAGAACAGAAACAAGGTGAACTTAACTGTGTGGTATAGTAGTGTACACACTAGCACTGCAAATGTGTCTCTGTATTAAAGAAGCAGAACCAGATACTGTATATACAGGGTAGGACAGAAATACACTGGATGTAGACATGGGTACCACAAGTCTAGAGAGCACAGTGCAATTTAAAAGTGATAGAATAAGGCAGAAACAAGTCAGTATGCTGGCACATTGCCCCAGGCAAGATGAGCACAACAGTTCAGAAGTAAAATATTACCAGCACAGGCAGGCATGACATAGGCATGTGTGTTATAAGACTAGTAAGATCACTAGAACAATTCAAAGGTGATATGAAGAAGCAGCAGAGACATGGATGTTGCAAATTATTTCAAGTAAAGTACAGTAGTTTAAAAGTGATAGACTGTCACAATACTTTGCAAGCACAGTTCATTTCAAAAGTGATGCAGTGGTTGCCACAAGACTGTACTTACAACAATTAAAAAGTGATGCAAGCACTAGAACTGGCATCCAAGCAATTTCTACAGTAATCTAAGACAGATCCAATATAGTAGTCAGCTACAAGTACAGGTGCCACAGTTAATGTCACTGACGTATGAGCTGCTGTGCTTTGCAGAACAGTTTAAGGAATTTAGCTATGAGTACAGCTGCCATTGTTAGTTTTGCTGACTTGTGAGCTGCTGTATATTGCATAAGAACTAAAAAAGGCTAGAACATATGCTGCTGGAGTACACTGAGGAGAACAGGTATTCACTGGTTATTTTGGATGATTTCATCTGGTCATGTGATGCACATGTTACAGCCCATCAAATGCAAATACAAAGTTATGCACAGCAGCAATAGTTAAAGCAGTCAAAAATAAGCAATCTGACAATCAAAACTGATAGTAGTAAGAAGTGGCCACTGGCCAGCAAATAAATGTTTAGAACACAAGTTCCTCTTCTGTCTAAAGAGCAAGACAAAAAGCAGTCCTAAATGAAAAAAATATCATTAGGGTACACAAGTGTAATTATTAGATTAAAATACTAGAAAAAGTCACTTCTGTGATGGTGGAGGGTTAGATAAGTGGGCACTTCCAGCAAATTAAGGCAGCCATAATTAAAGCAAGCAAAAGCAAGACTTATAGCTGGATAAATTGAAATATTCCCTTTGCCTGTCTGCAAGAAAATATTCAAGCAAGCATGTTGCAATTTGTTGTACAGTTTTCAGCAGTACTAATGTCCAAGTCCTGGAATAAAATATATTTTTATGCTTTCTCTTTAAAGGTATTCTGCTTGAGATGCCCCACAGTATCTTAAGAAAACTTCTAACATCACCAGAGGAACTGAAAGAAAAAATCAAGTGTGCTGCCAAAGTCCTCGAAGATGCACTTTAGTGACTGTTGTCAATTTCACAGTTATGGTGATATGTATGAAATGAAAGCACTCTGTTCAGTTTTCAAGTCTTAGTTTTGAAATGGAAGTTAATAGGTCTGATGCTGTTTTTTTTTAAACTCCCTCTGCAGGACCCTGCCAAGATGGCTCCACTACCTATACCTAACCCCACAGTTGGCTGTTAAGTTCCTCTCCAGTGAGAGTCAGATGATAAGGAGCAGGCCAGCTTTAGGTACTGCAGAGTGGCACACCTTTATGTCTGTGTAGGCAGCTTGCTAGTACAATGTAGCTGCCTGGCTAGGGGCGAGGTACATGCTTTCCTATGCACTTCTGTCTCATCCATCTCAGTGGTGTACATGCACTGCCAGCAGTATGAGGTTGCCCAACATCTTTCAATGGTGATCACCTGCCGTCCGGTGGATATTATGGTCTAGTGGACCAAACAACCTTCTTTCCAGCAGGATGAGTGAGCTGGTATCAGCTGCCTCATCTTCCAATACCTATTCCCTCAGGTGCCTGCACTGCTAATCAAAAGAAGGTCACCTAGGATATAGTCAGCACTTCATCAGTTTGCACCATGGGGCTGGGCCGAGTGCAGCTGGTTTTTGAAAAAGAAGTACACAGCTGTGTAGTGCACACAGTAGTGTGTGGTCTGAGTGTGTATAAGCAATATTCAGCTGAGATTTTCTTTCTGTTTTTTGTGCTGTTTTCTTCTGGTATTGTAATTTACATCAATGTTTATTTCAGAGTAAACTTGTAAAGGATGTTACTTTCTGAAAAAAGTATAAGCTACAAGTCTTAAATTAGAAGTGATAAAATTTTAATAATGGTTCCTGTGGACATTATTTTTGCGAGCTGTGAATTGCTATGCAGGTAAAGGCATACTGCAGAATTCTAGCTTTTTCTCCATAGATATGTTTAAATGATGATTTAGTGAGTCTGATAATATCTTCTTAGTTGTCTCAGTGAGTAATTGTGATCTCTAAATGTAAGTTTTGTTCTTAGAGGTGGGCAGTAGCCAGTATAACGTATTTTAAATAAGGGTGCCAAGGGGCAGTGTTGCTGTACTTGTGACAGGACACCTATCGTAATTGCATACAATACCAGATGGAATTATTGTATGATGGCAGTCACATCAGTTGTTTTTAGACTGAAATTAAACTGGAAATGAAAATAACATCAGAAGTGGGAAATTGTAACACTAAAGTTTAAAAGTAATGATAGCTACAATTTTGAAGTACTTGCAATAAAAATGTCTAACTTTGAATCTGAAATAACACTGTATATACATTAGAACACAAAAGTGAAAGAGTTGCGTTAAATTAATGAATCCACCAGGGTTGTGGAAGGAACTTTGATGGTTTGAGTCATAATGTAGAGGAATCCAGGATTGCTTTTGAGGGAGCTGTAAATGTTCTGGCAGGAGTCCAGGAATTTTGTCCAGTTCGGAAATCTTTGGTTAACCATCCCAGAGTCCAATAGAATTATCTTGTGAGATCAAAATGGAGAAGATAGAGCCTGGAAATGAGTTGTAAGTTTCTTATATGATGATGCTGATCATAATCATAGTGACGATTCTGAGGGGGTCTGAATCGAGAGTGGATAAAATCAGCAAACAAAGAGAGAAGTATTGCTAGAATTCAATTTTCTTTAAGTCTTGGTGAATACCTTCATGGGGTAAACCCTGTTTTTACAAAATCTCTTCAAGATGACACTAATATATAAACTGTAATTTATATAGCATATGTCATGGACAGAAGTAGGTTAAAAAAATATCAAAGCCAGCTGGGTGCACAAATCCCAGGATAAAAAAGTGCCCAGGACTGGAAAAAATGACAGTATAGAATCTGCAAGACATGGAAACATTCCTAAAATGGGGTTAGGCTATGCGGAGGGGGAGGATGCCCCCCCATTGTAGAAGGTGGTAGTAGTCCACAAAAGCTGACAGGCCAGAAAAGAGATGATGGAGTTGACTATTGATGATAAGAAAGAAGTTATGTATTGTTACTGTTATGCAAGAATCCAGGAATTTCTGAATAGAAGATATGCAAAAAGATTAAAAGAAATTAGAGGAAAGAAAGATACTTGCACAAGAAAAACTGTCAAAAGCTTCAAATGCAAATTTGTGTTCATTAATACAACAGATTCATGAAAAACATTATATAAATCAAGAAACCTTGGGCCATCTAGAAAAAGAAGCAACTGAGGAAGTGTGAAAATATAAAGAACAAGATCTAGAGATTTTTTAAAGGTATAAAAAGAGAGAGGGAAAGATCTGATATCATGCAATATTTAGGCAAAGGAGAAAGCCAAATTAATCAATACAAAAAAGCAGCTTCAAAGATACTCAAAGTGAAATATGGGCAAAGGTACCCAACTATGGAAAATTTCAGTATACAAAAATAAGATCACAAAGGGGAAACATAGAACAGAAGATTAGTAAATTAGAAATTAAACAAATAGAAGCTAAAGTTTTGGAATATCTTCGAAGTGAAGGATTTAATATAGGAAGTCTAACACACAGGATATGTTACAGCATGATGGAACAATGGGTCCCCCAAGTAAGGAGAAACAGGAGGAGCTGGAGACATCTGAAGAATAAATATGGATATGGGAAAGAAAAAGAGATTTAATATGGTACAATATTAACACAAAGGATAAAACAAAACTTCTACTTCTTTCGGCTTTTTCCGGTTAGGGGTCACCACAGCGGACCACCTGTCCGCTCATGATTGGCAGTGAAGTTTTACGGTGTCGATTTGCTAGCCCGGCATGCAACCTTCCACAGAAGGCACACACATGCATGCACTCACACCTAGGGCCAATTTAGTGTGTCCAATCCACAAAACAAAACTAATCTGCATAAAAAGTAGCACTAAAGATGTCTGAAGAGAAATATAGCCAAAGGTATCCCGATATGGAAAATGTTATAATACAAAAAAAAGAAAACAAAGGGGGAAAGTAGAAAAGAGGATTAGTAATGGAGAAGTTAAAGAAGTAGAAATTGAAGTTTTGGATTACCTACAAAGTGAAAGTAACTCTGATAACATCACAGCATGATAGAACAACAAGTCCCCAAATTAAGAAGAAATAAATGGAGCAGGATGCAATTGATCAGTTGACGTACAAAGATACTTTGGAGCCTTCAGTAGGAAACCAGAACAAAAGTTCAGTTGGAGTTGCACATCAAGGGGAAGGAACAGGAAGCTGTGGCAACTCTGAAGCAGTCAGTGGTGATGGAGTGATAGGCCAGTGAGTTCCCATATGAAAGAGCAACAGATGGCACAGGATGAAGTTGAAGAGAATATGCCACAGAAAGATGTTCTGGAACTTTCTGTAGAATACCTGTAAGAAACGGAGAACAAAGAATGTGCCTTTAGTTTAGAAGAAAATTGTCGAAAATTAAGGGAAGAGTTGTTTGATTTAATAGAGATGGATCGAAGTATTAAGATCAATGAACGGAATAAGATTACAGAAAGTCAAAAAAGACCCAAAATATTAGAAGTTTGCTAAAACAAATGAACACAGTAATTAAGACTGTTAATATAAATGCATGTAAATAAATGTTAATATAAAATCCCGGTCCATGTGAGGCAGAGCACTTTGCTGGCTCTGTTCAAGAGAAATCTTGACCTGTGGATGGGAGATCGTAGGTTTACCCTGGGAATCATCTCTGTGTCACTGCTGGACAGAGGCACAGCAAACTAATGGGCACAGTATTTTTTCATATACAGTATTTTTCCACAAAAATTTGGGCTAGGCTTATAAATGCCTTAGGGCAGATAGCCTAGTATAAACCTATGAACCTATGCGATATAACATATGTAAATAGGATATATTACTGTGCATCTAAATTAATAACAAATAAAGTCTTACCACAAAACGCAGGGCAATAAGGGAAAAAGGGGGAGAAATCAAATGCCATCATGGAAGTATCAAATAGAGAAAATTAAAATGCAATCAAGACAAAAAGGTCACTGTTAGAAGAGTATAGAAGAGGGAAGAACAGATCAAAAAGAATACTCAGAAAGATAGACATGATAAAAGCAATGCTTAGTATCAGAACAGATCAGGATTTGTTGTATTTTTTTGCAAATAATAAACTAAAGGTATCAGCACAGGCAGAATAACATGGATAAGATTTGCAAATAAATATAAAGGAAAAGTACAAAATAAGCCATTATTGATGACCCCCCAAATTTTTTATTGAGAATTGGGAAACAAGACAAAAGGAATAGAAACACGACCAAAAAAATAGACGCATTTGGGGAAATATCTATGAAGATCCTGTGGAATATAACAAACATGATGAATGGATAGAAAAAGTAAAAGAGAGAGTAAGACGTTCAAATATACAGGATAAGACATGGGATGAAGTAACTAACTTCTGGGTAAAAGTATTAACATCTTTATGTGAAGATTTATCCCTGAGTAAGAACTATTTATATGTGCACCCCGAACAGACTCCAGCCTTGCCTTTCAACAATTCGATCATGTGTAAACTATACACTGGAACTGATGCCAACAGAGTTTATAGTCATTTAGAAGAAAACTCGATCATGGCTATAGAGCAAAACGGGTCACATGGAACAAAGGATCATTTGTTGTTAAAGTCATAATGGAGAACTGTAAAAGAATAAGTATGGCATGAATAGACTACAAAAAAGCATGTGACAACATCCCACATTCATGGATAAAAGAATGCTTACAAATGTAAAAGATACACCATACATTGATTCATCATTGCAGTGACTGTGAAACAGTGACAAACCACTTTTCAGCTAAGCCATGATACAGGACAAACTATTATCCCAGGGATAAAAATTCAAAGGGGGCTATTTCAAAGTGACTCTGTCACCGCTGCTGTTTTGTCTTGCTCTTAACCCAGTAAGCTATGTACTTATCAGATTAGGTCATAGCTATAATCTGGCTCCCAGAAAACAACAAAATGTAAAGACCTCTCATCTTCTTTTTATGGATGATTTAAAACTATATAGTTCATCAGATGAGGAACTGAAAGCACAACTGCAAGTGGTCAAAACTTTCTCAGATTTATTTTTATTTATTTGCTTTTGTTAACCAGGAAAGTTCACTGGGCTGAAATGAGCCCATTTTCAGTGGAGGCCCAGGGAGAAAAGCTCCAAAAACAATATACAAAATAAAGAATTTGTTTAGAGAGTTAATAACAGCATTTAACAATATACAAGCGTAATAACATTTAGCACTATACAAGAGTAATAACAGCATTTAACAATATACAAGAGTCATAATATGAGAGTCAGAAGTGACACAGTAACATAGGCAGTGTATGGCTATATTTTGTGGAAGACTTGGATGCTTGGCAGGTATTCAGTGGATCAGACAGATAATGATAATCTGCACATACACAATTTTTTACACACCATATGAGGCAGGATGAGGCACACTGTGCTGTGATTAAGGGTGAGTGCACAATAGGGAGAGTGAAGAAGAGTATGTGTATCTGAGAGATGAGTCAATTTAGGAATTAGATTACTGAGGAATTGGGGATAGTGCAAGGGCATAGCCAATGAGAGGAGAGATGCTGGTGATTTTTTTGAATAATGGGGCATTATAGAGAAGGTGGAAGGGCATTCCAGAGTTTAGCTACAGTGAAGAGTAAAGGTATTGGCCTACAGGGAGTTTAGGTCTTTTAACTTGGATACGTGATTGATTTTCAGATCTTAGCGATCGGTTTGGTTGATAAAGAGTCAGAAGTGAAGCAAGGGCTGGACATTTGGTGGAATTATAGATGAATTTGTGTGCTGTGGCTAGTTGTATGTAAGCTAGGTGTTGTGGGAGCTCTAGCCAGTTCAGGGATTGTAATGAGTGACAGTGGTGGGAGGAATGTTTTGCTCTAGTAACGAATTTAGCAATTTTGTTATAGCAGCTCTCCATTTTATTTTTTAATGAGGATTAGATGTTTGTCAGAATGGGGGCACCATAGAGGAAAGACGGTAGGAGAAAAGTTTGGGCAAGTGTTTATATAGTAGAGTAGTTTAAAAAGTGTTTATGTCGGTAGAGGGTACCAAGTTTTTGGTGTGTTTTTTGATGGTGTTGTGGTCAAAGGTTAAGTTGTCATCTAAGGTTATGCCAAGTAACTTGGTATGGGAAACTACCTCTAAGGCAGTCTTGTTGGAGGAGAAAATGATGAAATCAGATTTATTAATGGTGGTGCTTTTTTTTGGGCGTAAAGAGCAGGAGTTTTGTTTTATTTGGGTTGAGGGCAAGGTGATTATTTGTCATCCAGGTTTCGGTAATGGAGATAATGATGTAAGAGATGATATAAGAATGTCATTTGGTCTTGATAAATGTGCAAAAGCAGGAAAGTTGCAGTACCAAGAAAATAAATATCAGTCTGGGTCAGGAATGGGATATAAAGGAACTTGAGCAGAAGGAAATGTATAAATATTTGGGAATTGATGAAAGATTGACAATAAAACATGAACAAATGCAAATAAAGCTTAGGAATATTTTAGGCTAAAATTAATACTGAAAACAGCCCTGACATTTAGAAACAAACTCTATGCTATAAACCAATTTGCTGTCCCTGTTCTAATGTTTTGAGGTGATTGACTGGCCCCAAAAGGTATTGGATCAGTTGGACAGGAAAACAAGAAAAATGCTCCTTACTTGTCAAATGATGTATAAAAATCAGTGTATACAAAGGTTATATATTTCCCATTCTGAAGGAAGTATGGGCTTCCTCAAAACTTGTGTATCTATATCTGCAGTCATAGGACTGCATACATATCTGCTGAACTCACAAGATGCCAACATAGTGAAAGTTTTAAAACATTTGGAGAACAAGTGTAAGATGACTTACCTGCTTAGTTTAGCAGAAGCATGTCAGTGTCAAGGATGAATGGAAATCAAGCCAGAACTAGACAAAAATCAGGCAGCAACTGAATATGCCAAAAAAAAAAAAAACAAAAGAGATAATATAAGGTGAAAGATTAGATGAGAAGGCAGGAAATGTGGAAATGTATATAGGTGCAAGTGCAGAAAACTCCTGGAACAACCTCATGTTGATCAGGATATGTGGTTAAGGAGTGGCGAATTTAAACCAAAAGACAAAAGGTTAATATTGGCTGCCCAGGATAGTGGACTTATGTACCTGTTGGTTTATACAGTCCATTGAACATGTTGGAGAAGCAGACAAATGCAGGTTTTGTAAAACAGAATTGGAAGCAGTCGCACATCTTATTCCTGGGTGTGATACACTAATGGCAGAAGGCCTGCATACTGAAAGGCATCATAATATGGCAAGACTGTTGCATTGGAGACTGTGCAAACTTTATAATCTTGAAGTAACTGAGGTGCATTGGAAACATGAGCCACAAAGCATTGTGGAACATATGATCACCCATTACCAACAGTTCAAAAATAGATGTGAGAAAACCAGTTATAGTGGTCCATGAAAAGAAAACAAAAGGAGCATTGATCATTGAAAGTGCTACACCAGTGATTAGTGTCTTACAGAGAGGCAGAAAATTCATAAAATGCCAGGATTTGCAGGCAGAAGTTAGGGCAATGTGGAAGAAGGATACCCAGACATTTCCAAAAGTAGTAGGAGCAATGGGTCTCATAAAAAATAATTTACAGTTGTATTTAGATATGTTACTGATACATTTAACTCTGTATGAATTGCAAAAGGAGTCAGTTCTGGGCACATTGTGGGTGCTGCAAAGAGCACTTTTGGCTAACAGCAAAGACTGAAATAATACTATTTTATGAACTTTAATCATACTTTGACTTAGGAATGGGTTCCATTCTCATCATAGTATTAGAAACCCAAAAGACTTGGAGAAATGAAACTGTATGGTTCAGAGCTTTGGGATGCATTTCATGAATGTGACTTTATTAAAACCTGGGGGCTGGCAGGTGTTCAGCATTAATGCCAGTCCGTCTCCCTTTTCTCCAGAGCAGCATGCAAGTCCCCCTGTGAGTGGATTATTTAGATCATGTCAAGTACTTGGAATACAAAATTGAAAATATTTCTGCAGAGAGTGCTGTACTTGTAAGTGGGATTCCGGTGGATTTTTAGGTTCATAAGTAGTTATTAGGCATGTAGTGTAATAGACCATTGAGGATCCTTACTCAGTTTCCCAAATGCCCAGGAGCACCTTCTGGTTAAGCAACTTACTCAGCGTCACACAGTGGGCAAATTGAAGCTGAAGGAATTTTTTCTTTTGTTTAAAAATATTTGCACAATTTCATGTTTAGGGTCCAGGTTGTCTTCCCGTTATAGAAATTACTGTAACTGGTGCATCTAGCTATGTATACAACATTCGTTAGTCGCAGACACTTCTTAACATCACTCTATATGTTTTTTTTCATGATCTTGCCTATATAACTGTTCTTTGCTGCAGAAGAAGGGATAGTTAATTGAATACAAATTGGTGTTCATAGCTTGTCTGACTGAATGAGGAAGTTTGAGGAGCTCTTTGAGGTTCTTTTTCTTTTTTGTAACCAAATTTAGATTTATTGCTGAAAGTTCTATCCCCATAATTGTTTTCCAGTTTTTCAGTAAAATGCTGTTCATGGTTGTGCGAGTCATCAGTATGTGTAAGGAACATTCTCCTTTTTGACTCCCTGTTGTGGGCATATCCCAGCAGCTCTTTAAGGATGAGCTTCTTTGATAGTTCTCGGTTAGATGGATGGCTAGATGTCTTTAGCTGCATAACAAATCTGATTCTGTCAGTGTCTTGTAGCATGTAACACCGGTTACTGAAGTCTGCTTTGGCAGTAGAAATGCTGTCTTGATAGTAATCCGAATCTGTCGTGATCTTGCAAATGATAGGGCTTGAGATTGTATAGTACTTTGTTTTGTGTATTACTGGTGCATGCTCATTCCATGTAAACATTGATTACTCATTTCAGCATAAACTAAATCAGTTTGTAGGCAGTTAATGCCTCATTTCTTATAAATACACATACAAAAGAAGATAACTTGACTTTGGCCCATATTAACAGTTAATTGCAAAAAATGTGGGAAGGCAATGATGTGCTGTATGGAATCACTGAAACAGTCCATGTTGAAATTTCATAAAATAAAAATATTGTTTAAGGAGGAGATGATTGCCTGTGTTTTGGCTGTTTATTGATTTGTAGACTGTTCTGGTTCCCAGAATGACAGAACCACCTTCAGTAGGCTGTGGGCCATGGCAGCCCCCTTAGTAATACCTTTTGTTTCTATTACGTATTGTAGAAAGTGAAAATGTTGTTAATTACAAGATGTATCTGTATTGATAGTGCAGACTGATTTCTTCCTTGATGAAAATGTTCTGAGTGAAATGCTCTTACTCTTCTGTGCAACAACCTTGTGGTAAGACCATGTAAAACAGTTCTATGTCTGTAATGACAATATTTGTGCTCACATTTACAAGGATGTTGTCAGTTGGTCTTGCAGGCCAACAAGTTAAAGTTAATGATCTGAAAAAAATATATAGACATAGGCTGTATTAGTGAGCTACCAGTAGCCATCACAGATTGTATGGTAGCATTGGCATACTTTTTGTGAGGTTTGGGAATCCCATGTACATGTAGAATCCTCAGGTACTTCAGCAAGGAAAAAAGGTGGCTTATCTAAGAGCTTGCCATTTTCATACAGATTTAAAAGAACCATATGTATCTGGTTATTGGCTTTCCCTACTGTGTTCAGTTCCATTTCTTTGTAGTAGATTTGGTCCTTTAATATTGAAGTAATTTTGGAATGTAATTGTTTGTATTCTGGATCGCTGAGTATCCACATTTGCCTGCCTTCATCATGTAGATAATGTGATTCCTGATGAGATTGTTGTGGGTCTGATTCCACCTTAGAGAGTTTCATTTTCTAGGTTGCTTTATGCAGTTTGTGATCTCTTTTTTTTAAAAACACTTTCATTAAGTTATCACATAGGCAAATATGCATTAATAGAAAAGAAAATCCATATAACATTTTTCCATCACATATGTTTTCTTTCATTATAACTATCATCAGTCCAACATTACAGAAGTTGCTCAATTCTTGCCTCCCTTAAACCTCGCTCCTCCTCCTGAACATTATTCTGCATATATAGGTTCATAGGTAGGTACTGGGCTGTCTGCCCGAAGGCATATATTAGCCCAGCCACGTTGTGTGGTATTCACGCCCCTTTGGTTAATTCCCTAGGCTCTTGATCTAGCAGCTAGTACCCTTGGCACCTATCTAGTAGAGCTGTTGGTATGATCCCTAGTGTAAACTTTCTGTTACCCGTCCACTCATCAAGGTTCCTCTTGAAGAGTGATAGTGAGGGGCTCTGTCTTATGTAGATTGGGACCTTGTTCCATAGCAAGGGAAGTCTTTGCGAAGGGAATCTATCCCTCCAGCATGCTCTATTCATTGTTGTGCTGAGGTTTATATCCCTAGAGTGTGTAGCTCGAGTAGATTTTGTTTTGCTAAGATGGAGCATGTTCAACAGTTCTGGGTTGGACATGGCTCTGTATGTTAGACAGAGATCACCTCTGAGAAGGCGGTATGCAACAGAGAAAAGCCTTAGTTTTTTTCAATCGTGCTGCATAGGGCTACTGTTTGAGGCCAGTAATCCTCTTAGTGAGGTACCACTGTGGTCTCTTCAGCTGCTGGAGATGCCTAGCCAGGTGCATTCCAATTGGTGCATTGTACTCAATAATGGGTCTGATGAGGGAATAGTAGAGGGGCACCACTACATCCTTAGATCTTAATGCGAACCCTTTTGTGATCAGATGGGTCACATAGAAGGATTTTCTAACCACCTTGGCAACATGGTTATCAAAGGAGAGATGACTATCTACTTGGGTCCCTAGATCCCTTATTACTTCTTCATATTTCAGGGGGTTACCTCCTTTGTGGTAGTTCGCGGGTACTCTGTTTTTTCCAAAGGGGATTACTACGCATTTTTTAGCATTTAGCTTGAGACCATGGCTTTTACACCATGCATCAGTCTCATTAAGGCCCTTCTGGAGGATATCCATGTCAGCCGGAGACTCTATTATAGCACCCAGTTTGCAGTTGTCCACAAACTTGGTCAGCCACAGCCCTTCAGTGCTTGCCTGTACTTCTGAAAAGTATATGCCAAACAGGAGGGGCCCCAGGACAGAGCCTTGAGGCACACCTCTCGTTACTGGTCTGGATTCGGACATAGATCCTGCTACTCTTATTTTGCGGGAACTGTCTGAGAGCCAGTTTGTGATCCATCTTGTGACATAAGGGTTTATACCCAGGTTGGTGAGTTTATCAATAATACCCGAATGGGGAATGGTGTCAAATGCTTTAGCAAGGTCAAGGTAAGCCATGTGTACCTCTTTTCCCTTATCTATAGCCTGAGTAACTGTCTCAAAGAAGTCCACCAGGTTCAGGAGGCATAATCTGCCCTTGAAGCTGAATTGTGTGGGGTCAAGTGTTTGGAGGTTCCCAATCTCTCCATTTATGAGTTCCATAATGATTCGCTCCATTGCCGTACAGATCAGACTGGTCAGGCTTATTGGTTGGTAGTTCCCAAGGTCGGTTGTGGGCCCACCCTTGTGCAGCAGATCCACCGTTACTGTGCGCCATTCTATGGGCACATATCCTGTCGTGAGGCCGAGACTGAATAGGGTATTCAGATGCGGGGTTAATTCATGTTGGAGCTCACGTATGACACAGCACAGGACACCATCTGGTCCCATGGAGGCAGTGTTTTTAGCTTTAGATAGAGCCTTATTAACCAACGTATCAGTAATAATTGGAGTTACACAATCCCCTGGAATAGTAATAGGCCCTGTAGGTGGTGGGGGGAGGAGTAATTTGCACTGAACCTATCAGCCAAGATGTTGGCAATGTCAGTGGGGTCATTGTATTTTGTTCCATTTTGTACTAGCTCAGAACAGACCTGAGCGTTGCCATTTAGGTTTTTGACGTAACCATAGAAGGCCTTATGGTTATCCTTGGCATCCTTGGCAACCTTCTTTTCAAAATTGGCTTTAGTTGACTTGATGAGGGCCCTCAACGTCTTACTAATGCTGACCAGGGATGATTTTTCTACTTAAGATTTGGTCTTTTTTTGTACAAGTCTCCTCCTTTTATTGTATAGTTTGCTTATGGCCGGGGTCCACCAGACTGGTTTCTTCTTGCTTGAGGAAGGAGTCTTGGTTTTATTTGGGATAGCACAGTCCATACAATCCTGAAGATGTATATAAAGTGGCTTGGTGTAGGATTCTGCATCCTGGATATCATTATCCTTCTGCAAGGGAATAGTGAAGCTTTCCACTTCTGACGCAAGTAGTTTGAATTTTGCTTTGGAAAGGTTTTTTATGATGGTTTCTTTGACTGGGGGAGGTGGAGGGGTGAGGACGTCCAGGGTTATCAGTTTGTGGTCTGATCTGACCAGAGAGGGAGTGATAATGGGTGTGGTACAATGGGCACCCATATTTGTGATGACTAAATCCAATATAGTCTAGTGGGAGAACATACCAGTTGTTCAAGGGCATTTGAATTTATAAATTCCATGAACCGCTGGGCATAGGAGTTAGAACTTTGGTAGTTCACCCAGTCTGTACCAGGGTAGTTGAAATCACCCAAAATTATGGTGTTGGGTAGGACCTTTATATTTTCCAATGCCTCAAGGAATGCTGAGTGAGCATCTTGGGACATGGTGGGTGATCTATAACAGGCTACAACTTGAAATGTGGTTTTGCCTGCTGATAGTTGCACATGGATGATCTCTGGGGCATCATGCTGCGCCACTAACCTAGAGATGTGAGTATCCTTGATGAATATGGATACACCTCTGCCCTTTGTACTGCGATCCAGTAACTGAGGCCGGAAGGTATGATATGAATTGTAACCTGGTAGTGCTGGGGTGCTCTTTGGAGCCTTGAACCAGGTTTCCGTCACTGCACAAACATCAATTTTCTCCATACTGAGGAGTGCCTTGAGTGCGTGCATTTTGATGTTGAGACTTCTGGCATTGAGTAGCATTACCCTTAGGTTTTGGTTACCTGTGCTGGTTACGGTGATTGGTTTGTCCTTTGAACCTTGCCTAAAAAAGGCACTATGGGGACGGCAAGAGCCTTGGCCAGTATTCGAAAGCCTAGGGGTGACAGGTGCAAACCATCTCTGGCGAAACAGCGAGGCTTGTCTGTCATGTCATCCCAGACAGACCGACACTGGATCCCCTTAGAATGACACCAGAAGCTTAGCCAGTTGTTGAAATTGATCATTTTGTCTTTGTAGTGTGGTATCATTCTAGGTGAAGGTAGTATGCTATTCAAGGTCAGGGTCATACCAGCTTGGGCTACATGATCAGAGAGCTCCTCAATGTCTCTTTTCATGTAGTCCAGGGAGGTACGTCTTAGATCATTTACACCAACATGTACAATGACAGCTTCATACTTGTACCTGTTCTGGAGTGACCTAAGTGCCTGTGTTATGTGGCGGATCCTGGCACCCGACAGGCAGCTGACAGTAACCTTCTCCTTGTTCAGCCTGGTGAGTGGAACATCTGTGTGCCTTACTGTAGAGTCTCCTATTACTAGCATTTTGGGTATGGTGTTTTGCCTTAGGGGGTGACATGAGGCACACTGCTGAGGTGAATTATGTGTTTTCTGGCTTGTGTTTGGAGGTGCAGGTTGCTTGCTTGTCTGCTTTGGAGGGCACTGTTTCTTTTTCAGATTGGTACCTAGTGCCTCCGAATATGTTTTTGTGTATTTGTGTATGTTTTTCCGGTGCTTGTTTTGTAGATCCATGTGTGACTGGTGGTGTGATGCTAGTGTCTCTCTTCTCCTCTTAACTGTCTGTTACAGTCATGGGTTGAGAGCGCTTAGCCTCCAGTCTGGCTGTGTATTTGCATCTCTCAGAAGTGTTTGTGTCTAGAGGTAAGAGGAGAGGGTTGTCTGCATACATGAGGCAGTTGTGACATTGCCTCAGGATGCCCAGTTCCACCAGATGAACTGGAGAATACACCTGAAGCTGACCTCTGGACATGCTTGGAAAAGTGAGTTTCACTTGTCTTGCGGACAGTCGAGGGTCTTGTACTGTATTTTAATAGTGGTGTCTAGGAGATTTGGACAAGTGGTGATTTGGGTTATGCAAGTGCTGCAATAAGAGCAGTTGATCTGAAGCATTTGAGTTGAGGTTTGACTGGTTCTAAGGGAAAATTTGCAGTGCAGACTTTCTGGAGCCAGGAATAGTATACTCCAGCTAACCGATGCTGCTCTGTGTGCAAGACAGCACAAAAAGAGAGTTGCAGGATTTTAAGAGAGAGAGATCAAGGAGTTTGGAATTGACCCAAAATGGCCAATAAAACTACAGTTTCTAGGCAGTAACCACTCCTACAGGGACAGGCAGGCTCCTCAGTGTTAACCACTGCCACTGGTGAACACAGAGACTTCCCTTTAGCCCAAGTAAGCACTGGCCTCCAAGAAACTTACAAACAGTTCAGAACAGCAACTCTGTAACTGAACTTTTTTTAAATTATAGAAAGTGGGAAAATAGCAAGATTTGTTTTGTTTTTTTGTTTTTGTTTAAGGACAGCAGAGACACACAAGTAGCAAACTAGTCAGAACAGTGCAATAAATAACCCCAACATGTGTGTGCTAGGTCAGAGGCAGGTAAAATGCAATTTTAAGAAAAAACGATTTTAAATTAAGTGCAACACAAAAAATGCAATAAACAGGCTCTAGGTATGTTCTAAATACTGTTTCTAACACAGATATCAACTTTTGCAAGCAAGAAAACACCAACAAGTAGGCGGCAATACTACAATTTCCATTTGTTTTATATAATTTGATCCTTCCCTTTTCCAAAGCTCTGTTTTCCAGTTATTTTATATTTTATAATATTCAGTACTTGAAATGCAGGTGGTTTAGACTTTGACTTCCATTTTCTAGTAATTGCTTTTTTGACACCCAGCAGAATTGAGCTTAACAAGGCCTTACTATATCTATGCAGTTCAGATTTTATGTCCTGATTCTCACCTCAAAAGAATCATTTCCTTAGTTACAGCCATTTGCTCACCCAGTATTTCTAACTCTGTTGAGAATTTTTAAATGCCAACTCTTTACACTCCCAAAACATATCCTTCCTCAGTCCCTTTTTCCCATTTTGCACATGGGATTGAGATGTCACTTCAACAGTGACTTTCATTTAGAGCCAAGCTTTACACCCCTGGGCGGCTAGCCCTGCTGCTGTAGTTCATCCGTACCACTCACTCATGCACACACTCACAATACAGCCAGTTTAGAGTGTTCAGTCCACCTACTGCATGTCTTTGGAATGTGGGAGGAAACCGGAGCACCCAGAGGAAACCCACCACCATACATACATAAATAAAATACAAATAAATAAATACAAATACACTCCCAAAACATGTTCCCAGTTATCTCTTTCTTCCCCAACACATCACCAACATTTGCTATCTACCTGTGGAAAAATTCTTTTAAGTCTGCTGGGGGTATAAAAATACCTATGCAAACATTTCAAAACAAATATCCTAAACTGGCTGGGCTTTGTTGGATACTTGTGACCCTTGCACATGTCCTCCCACTGTTCTCATGTAAATTGTTTTTCTAGTCTCTCTTTCCAATCTTTTCTAACCTCCTCTGATTGATTATTTTTGTTATTGTGCAATATTTTATATACCGTACTAATTATCCCTTTTTTTAACAGCAGCTTATTTTCTAGATTCAGCTGAAAATCCCACCAGAGCAGGTCTTTCACTCATGATTCCCCTATTCCTTTCTCCTTGACTGCATTCTGATATCGATCCATAGTAGGAAAGGCAGTGACTAATCTGCATTCCAAACATCTTCTTGGCCTCATCCCACTGTCATTTTTTCCCAATACCTTGATTCCTTTGCCGGTTTTTGCCTGTAAATTCCAGACCCTTTTTGCTTCTCTACACATACTTGCAGTCACCCCTACTGGAAAAATCTCCTTTCTCCATTCTCCATAGTATTGGCTTAGTTCTTAGAAAACTTTTTGCTACTTTATGAATATAATATCATGTATGGTTATTACTCTTATTAAGGATTTGCATGCAAAATCCCACTCTCTCCTTACTTCTTGAACTTTCTCCTACTTCATTACTCCTTTTCACTTTGAATTATAAACTTCTGCTTGTGCTGTGTAAATGAGCCTTAAGTGTGCAGATCTAAAATATTTTATTTATTTTACATTTGTTTAGTGGGAAAATCCGACTGAGATGAGACCCATTTTCAGCTGAAGCCCCGAGAGAAAAGCTCCACATACAGATTATATAAAATTTATACAAGAAATTGTACAAAAAAAGTAAAGACATACAGTACACCAGAAATTACATTATTTGCTATTATAGCTGATATTTGTAATTTACAGTCATCTGATATAATTCCTTGTTGTAGTGTAGACATTGTAGTTTCTCAAAGTAAGCTAAGGAAGGGTTTGTATGGAGGAAATTGAATAGAAAAGGATGAGGTTAGAGATTATGTAGACAAGAGAGAAAGAGCATAGATTGCGGTGGTCAGGGAAGAAGAAAATGTATGACTATAAACTATTAAAACTAGTTAGCCTGGAGTAGTACAGGAACAAAGCCAGGTGTCATTAAGATAATTTTTAAGAATCTTTTTGGTGGTCATAGGGGAGTGTGGTAATTTGGGGGAAGGGGTACTGAAATGCCCTGGGTGAATAATGCATTTATGGTATTCCAAAATTTTGGGGGGTTATGCTGGTGTTTATTGTTGCAGGTTATAGTAGAAGTTATTTTTATCTAGGGTGAGTTGGTGTTTAGCCTTGTTTCTGATTTGCTGGAATGCAATGCGGTTGATTTGGGTTTTACAAGTGAGCCATGTTTCCCAAGCTTTGTTTCCTTTTTTAAGGCGCATTCTGGTGTCATTAGTTAGCCATGGTGTGTATGTGGCCTTAATACGAATTGACCTGGGGAAGGGCCAGTTTGTTTAGAATTTCAAGGAAGGTACTGTTGAAATAATCTACTGCAGCATCAAGGGGCAAGTTTTTAGTAGAGACCAGTTACATTTTTTTAGAGTATTAATTAGGTCTTGGGGATTAAAGTTTTTTTTTTACTGTGGATTTGGCGGAAGGTGGTGAATAGATAGGTTGGCATATGGTCACTAAGGTTGTCGGGTAGGCAGCCACTAATCTGATAATTCTGATGTTTGTTGGTTAGTGTCCAATCCAGTATAGACTGATGGAGTTTTTATCCATCTGTGTTGGAGCTTGAATGAGTTGTGTCAAGCCATAGAGGGTGATGTGATTGCTAGGGTTATGTGAATTACAAGTTGTCCAGTCTATATTAAAGTCACCCATAATGATAGTTTCTTGGGATATGGAATTTGATATAGACTAGATGATGTGCTGTCTGGTGGAGATGCTATTTCTGTGTGGGACATAGGTAGCTGTAATGGATATGAATTTGTTTTGGTTAGGCTGAAGTTTATTAGGTAGGATCTATATGTTTTTGAGGTTATCTATGTTTACGCTTTGTGGTAAAAGTGTGAGACTACTCTTAAGATGGCTATCCCTCCACTTCTTTTTACCTTCCTATCTGCTCTAATAATGTTGTAATCGGGTGGTATAATTTTGTTGTCAGTAATGTGTGCTTTTAACCAGGTTTCTGTTAAAACAGCAATATTGGGGTTAAAATGGGATTGGGTGGCATGTAATTCTTGAACTTTGTTGATTATGCTTTGCAGGTTTATATTTAGGATTAGTATTTCAGAGCCTTTTCATGATAGATTGGTTATATCTTGTATTTGAGGGGGATGTGAGGTATTCTGGGGGCCTGGGTTTGGGTGAATGTCTCCACTTATAATAGGTTTGGTAACTATGATTACTAGTGTTTGGAAGAATGCTGATATATGTTTATGAAACTTAAAAGGGTATTTTTTGGGTTTGGTTTAATATGATGTAGTCTGTTTGAGGTGTGATGGAGTTCTGTTGTATTTAAGATGGATGGGGATATTAAGATGGATAAGTCAGGTGTGGAGAAAAGGTAGATGTAGTTTTGTGAAAAGTGTGAGAGGAGACTATTTGTGAATGGTATTTTGGTATTTTGTTAAGTGAGCAGCAATTGTTAGCAGAGCTAGTAATATACAATGTATTGATAGCATTGTGTAATGGTTAAAAGGTAGGGACTGGTTATAAGTTAATATATGTGTGGTAATAGATGGGTGTTAAGGTTTGTGTGGAAATGAGACATTGTATAATTGGAAATTGTATAAGTGGTAAGTGGTAATTGGTTGATACGTTTGAGTGATGGTGGATAGGTTTTGGATAAATTCAAGTGATGTGGGGGTGGGAGGGAATGGGGGTAGGGTATGGGAGCAAAGTGAAGCCCGAGGGTATTGAGGATGGAACGGAGTGAGCAGAGACAAGTTCCACGACTGCACAGCAAGGAACAATTCACTTAGACTACCAGGTACTGTGGAAAGTATCTATGCAGTTGCCCATTTTGTAGAGTAGGAAATCTTAGAGAAGTAGAAACCTTATGCCAGGAGTGAGTATGGAGGTGGAGAAATATGGACAAGTGTATTGGGGAAGGAGAAGACTGAATAAAACAATGATTCCAAACTAGAAAGTATTGGGTTTAGAGAGATCTCTGGTGGGGGCAGGGGGATAGATGGTTACCAGTAGTGTGCACTTCCTGAAAACATTCTAATGAAATTTACAATCATAGAAAGGTTAAAGCATTAACATACACTGTAATGTTGCCTTTACTTTAAGTAAACTGTCCACAGATTTTTGCAGATGCAACTTGCTGGTAGAGAACTGCTATAGGGATGCCTCACAGTGTTTGTTTTAGCTGAGAACTCTAATGGAAAGAAAAAAAAAAGAATAGGAAAAGCTGACGAGGGTAGTGCTAGAGGAGGTAGGACTGTATTTATAATTGGTGAAGTATAAGAAAGGAGTGGAATGGAAATAGTCAACACACCCTAATAACACTACAGTTACTAAGTTAAATTAAAAACCCTAAGCAGCAATTTGACAATAAATAATTTGTTCAACAAATACAGCACACATCTATTCATATATATATAGTATTCAACCAAGATTAATGTACAATATCCAGCTTGGCCTGGGTGAGCCATCACTGTAACTGTCTGTGAACTTTAAAGAATTTCGTTACATCACAGTTTAAGCATATATTGAGCGGTTAAATTAGTTTGCTGTTAATTGCTTGGTATTAATTTTTAAAATAAAGCAGCAGGAACACAGCTGATAAAACACTGTATCCTCCTTTAAAAACAGTGATAATTACACAATGTTTACAATAATATGAGCTAAATGGTCAGTAAAGTCACAAAAAAAAAAAAAAAACACTTAAATGGATAAGCAGAGTTCAGTTTACCAAGACTGAGTGATGAGCATAACCCTTTAAATATATACACATGTAAATGGCGGCGCATCTTACTGCTTATAACAAATAATTAGCACATATTCTGAGAATCCTTGGATTTCTACAGAAAAAAAACACATTTAACAGAACTTACATGGAGGGCACACTACTGGAAGATGCCAGAACAGCACGCAGAACAGGCTAGTCATTTAAAAATGGCGCCGGTCTGACTGGGGTGCATTTGAAATGTTCTGCTAGCTTGTGATTGGAGTTTTTGTAGAAGGGGCAGGGTGATAGTCACCAAATGGGAAAGTGAAATAACAGTTACACTGTTGCTGGAGTTTACAGTCCTTAGAGAAGAATAAAAGTGAATGAGAAAGAGAGAGAACACAAAAAGAAAGGTCTTTTGCTGAAGAGCAGCTAGAAGGAAAGGAGAAGATAATCCTAAACCACCTTGTTCTTCTGGAAGGAGGAACGTATCCCATTTAACTCTTGCCCTCTTCCCCTCCCAGATAAATACCTTTAACTCTATTAGCTATTGTCCACAACTTTTCTCCTGGTCGATAAAATATGTCTGACTTGTATATAAAATTGAAGGGACTAAACATTTTTACTGCTTGTATATTATTAGACATATCCATAAACAAGTTTCTATTTTTTCAGCTTTTGTATGATCTTTTGTTTAGTCTCTTCCCACACATCCTTAGCTGCCATAACAGAAGCCTTCTTAATCCAAATACCTAAATTCTTCAGCTTATTTTGTTGCCTTAAATGTGGGTATTTACCAGTTCATGTGTGGGTATATAATTAATGGCTATAGATTTGTTTTATGTCCATTAATCTACATTCCGAAAAGACTTGAAACCGTCTCAAGATGTTTCACACCACTGAAATGTCCTCATCTGCAAATAAACCAACTTTTCTTACTGATTATACCAATTAAATCATGGAATTTCTAAGTCCCTTATTTTCTTTGCCTGTAGTTATAAATATAAAGCAAATAATAAAGGGGAAAGAGGACACCCCTGCCTGGTTCTTCTGTTCAAATACAACTTTTTCAGAGAGGAACTATCCTGTTGTGATCATTTTTGCATATAGATTCAAAAGCTGCCAGGGTTTGATTTAAAGGTGAAATTAAGTCACTCAGCTTATTCTATTTGCTCCATTCCCTTTGTTTGTCTTGATGCAGTTTACAGACATATCTTTTCAGTTTGATTATTGTGCCCACTTGCCGAGAAGGAAAGTAAACCCTTTTCTTAAAATGTTGGTTTCAGTATCCATTAAAGGTCTAAACAATAGGTTCAGAACTTTGCTTCTATTGTCCCATTTCTACTTTTGCTTATGTGGCTGAAGTTGCTGTTGTTGAAGCATGCTTTTGGAGACTCTGTCTACCTTCCCAGCATGCAGTACTTTTTTTGATCCTTCATTATTTCCTCTGCACCGTGTTCTTTTTTGAGGAGGTTCCTGGTCTCATCTGATCTCTATATTGAGAGGTGAAGGCCTCTGGCATCTTCATGAGTCATGAGTTAGTGGGTTGCCAGTTTCTCTGCAAGTTGTCTGCGGTTTGAGTCAAGACTTTTGCCTGTTTATTGTGGGGTCTGCAGGGACATAAGGTTTTGGATGGTGGTTTCTCCATCTGGTCAATGTAGAAAACAATCTGAGCCTGTTCATTGGTGCTTGTATTGCTAGAGGTCATTGGCTTCTGTTCATCCAGAAAAAAGTGTGGTCCATCTGGTCAGCCTGAGTTGGAAACTGGTTGTGGAAATGGCATTTGCACTGGGGAATTATGTAATTTGTGTGGCTGGATGTTAATCATTTTTGGCTGGTGTGTAATTTAGAAAGTGGGAAGATAAAGAGTCTACAAATATGTGAGAAAATAGATAAGTTGGGTAATTATTTAAATGACATTAAACAAACAGTAAGGGATATTACTGAAGAGGCAGCATATTTATCAAACTTACAATTAAGGCAGGCCTGCCTCAAAGAACTAAAACAGGAAAAAAGGACAAAAAGGGAAGGTTTAAGGGATAAAGGAAGCTAAGTGGACAAATAGAATTTGTGAAGTCAGAAAAGGAGTACAGAGGAATAGTAAAGGAAGCGAACATAATACATTTTTTCTGACTTCAGTAAATCTGGTTCTAGGTGATAATTGGTGGACTAGATATTAAAGAAATAAAAAAAAGTGAAATGGGATAATTTTCATGGATCATCTCCTTTTGAAAAAGATGATGTCATAAGCACAGTATAGGGAAGTAAGGAATTATTTAAGTTACATGATGAAAAAAGTGAAGGAGAAGGAAACAAATCAGAGTAAAAAAAAGGGATGGAGCAATACAAAACATTAGGGTTTCCCCTCTTTTTAAATTGCCAATGATGACATATGAAATACCAACAGCTGTAAAGAGGTCTTTAAATCATTTTTTTCAAACTTTATTTTGTGTTTTTTTCACCTTTTGTTCAAAAGTTCATATTTAAGTACTTGGCTAGCTGCCCTTGCAGGCCATTTTAAGCATAGCCAATTTCCCTTTTGGTGTTTGAATGAACCTGTCAGGTTTGTTAGATTGGCCTTACCCATCCCATGGTTAATAGTCATATAATAGCCCTAGTGAGAATAACTGGGATCATACCATAGATAATTTGATGGGACCTATATGTGGGATAAAGCATTTAGGAGCTGCCTGTGTCCATTAATTGTCCAGGGGACAGTCCTGGGGTAAGTTTGTGTTTCTTGACTCTTGTAGTACTAGAGTCCAGTTTGAAGTAAGAGTCATTGTTATAAGAATTTTTCATTTTGATGGAGATGAGGTCGTCTTCAAGCTTCTGGGTTTTTCTGTACATTAAGAGGATTTTTAGGTATCTCAACTTTATTGTGGCTAGTATCAGGCTATCTTTTCCAAAGGTTCTCTCCATATTTCTCATAACAGGGAATCTAGAGATAGAAAGACCTGTTCATGTTCTCTTGTTGAAGAGGTTTACTTTTAAATAAAGTTCTTTCCATTTTAGATTGCTCTGATTCTTAGAATTTTTTTTTTAGTTCTCTGCTTTTCTCAGCAAGTTAAGCTTACATTATCATGTTCACATAACATTTTCACATAGAATAACATTTTCACATAGAATTTTGAATAGTGTCTCAATCCTCTCCATCTCTATAATGAACAACACCTTCTTTATTTTCTAATATGTGGAATGAACTCTTAGTTAACATTAGATTATTATCAAGATACAGAGTTGGATGTTCAAATCATTGTTGTATTTTACTTGTATTTTTAAATGCTGGACTGATCATAATTCTTTCTTTTGCCCACAGCTTTCTCTTGATGTATATTTCAAGACTGTGCCAGCCATAGGTATTTGAAAAAAAAATCACAGCTAAATAGGTAAAATAATGGAATGTCTGATAAAAAGTCCCTTCGTAATCGGAATCTGTACCTCATATCACTGCTTTTATTGTTGAAAACTATCGTCTTGGTTTTGTTCACATTACAAACTATCATCTTGGTTTTATTCACATTACTGTATAACCCACTGTTGGACACACAGTTCTTCACAACTTTAGATGTATACATAACTGATAGAGCACATGACTAGTACTTCTAAATGTCTTCACAGAGTCTAAAAGATTGTGGCTAATATCAATAGATTATCCACATATACAGTTGTCACACAGCATGTCCCATGGTACCATTGGGAGAGTCTTGCTAACCTTCCCATTCTTTTTATGTATGCTGTCTACTTAAAAAGCCAACCGTACAATTCACATTCATGTTTTATCCTTTAACGACACCAAATCTTTTTGTTAAAATAGTTGTTTTGTTACTTTAACTTGTGCCAAAATATCTTGATAAAGTGTTGCCATGATATTATCAGCTGTGTAGTAAAATCATTCTCCTTCATTTTCTTCTACAGCTTCTTTCTAACATATGATGTTAAGTTGTCTATCTCGCATTCGTTCTTGCTGGTTGGGATCGGAGCCAATCCTCGGCTCCGACTCAGCCATCTTCTATAGCTCGAGAGCTGTTTACTGGCTCGAGGCTACCCCTTATCCCATGATGCCTAGTGATAACTATCCAGATCTCGTTTGCCACTTCAGCTGCGAGGTGTCGTTTTTTTCTGGCTCAGGCTCGTATAAAGTTTCTTTATAGAACTTTTTATTATAAGCAGTCCTTTTTCTAAGGGTTATTGTTATTGATAACTGTTAGTCTTATTTTGTTGTGTTAGCTAGTGTGTATTTGTAGCTTCCCTCCCTTCCTTGTAGAACTCGTTTAACTTAGAGAGTTCTCCCCCCCTTATCCTTTTCTTTTCAGGTTAGCCGTTTAGGTTAGAGGCTTTCCTTCTACCTTTTTTTTATAGGCTAGCCATTTAAGTTAGAGGCTTTCCTATATATATAAAAAAAAAAACCTTTAGCTTTAGTCTGTAGTATAGTGTGTTTTTGTGTAGACTGTATTTTGCTTTGTTAGCTATTGCTGTATTTCTTGTTACAGGATGTCAAAAGAATCCAAAGTGTCTGGATTCAAGAAGTGTGACTCATGCTGTCAGAAAATGTCTCTGACAGATGGGCACACTTCTTGCGTCTATTGTTTAGGCGCTGTGCACCTGCAGGACTCTTGTTCTATCTGCCATGCATTTAGTCCAAGAGTTCTGCAGGAGTGTAAGAATAAGCTTATTTTTCGGGGTCTATTAAAGCCCCAGGATTCACCGGCCAAGACCTCTCAGCCTGTGAAATCCCCAAAATCTACCAAGCCGTCGGCTCCAAGTTCGGAGCCATCCTTGGTTCACACTCTACCTGCTACTTTGGTTCTGGCTGGCACTGATAAGACTATCTCCCCGTCGACTCCATTAGAAACTTCGGAGCCTTCACGGAGCCACAAGAGGCTGAGGTCCCCTTCTTTGGAATCGATACATTTGGCTCCTCGGTCTCCCCTGCTTCAGAGTGAGCGCAGTCACAGATCTTCTCACTCCTCTCGATCCTCCAGGTTGTCGGATCACGATGTGGAGAGAGTGGTCAGTAGGTTGCTAAAGTCGCAGGCACTTGCCAAGATGTTGTCCAGCCCTCCTCAACAGGTGTCGGCTCCATCCACTTCTATCAGTGTTCCTCCTCCAACTCCATTGAGTTCAGAGCCGTAGTTCATTGGGGTTCGAGTAGTGGAACCGTCGGCTCCGATAACTCTTTCTCCTTCGGTTCCGTCATCAGCTCTGATCCCCTCGATGGTGCCGTCCGTCAAGGGATCTGGGAGCCGGGGCTCCCTCGTCGGCTCCGAGGGGGCGAGTGGCATCGGACCCTTGTCCGCCCCCGTTCTCCCTCTCGGAGCTTCGGCGCAGGTGAGCTCGGCTCCTACATTGGCCTCGGAGCCATCTCGCTCGGTGCGGAGAAGGATTCTGATTTCCTCGGAACTGGAGCCTTCTCTGCATCTTTGGCAGGGACACCTTCGATGTCATGAGGAGTGTGCTGGCCACTGAGTCAGCTCCACTATCGGCCCCACCAGCGCCGTCCCCTGTAGTACCTGAGCTAACCTCTGCTTCTCCTCCAGACCCCAAGCGTGGGGAACTGGCACTCCAGGGCACCCCATTGGGTGTTTCCTTTTCTTCTGAGGCCTCCCCTGATCTTTCAGAGGAGCCCCCTTGTAAGAAGTGCAAGAGGAAGCACATTGACTCCCCTGAGTCTGTCACTTCTGATACAGACTTAGATGATTCGGAAGGGTCCCCGAGATCCCCCTCTGAAGATGTTTCCTTCTTGGACATCCTAGAAATGCTTAAGCAGAGGGGGAACTGGAATCCCCTAGCCCCTACTGAGGATGAGTCTGTATTCCTGGATGCGTTTGGTTCCTGACCTTCCACCTCCTGGGTTTCTCCGCCTTTCGATCCACTTAAGTCAGTGGTGGCTCAAAAGGCTTGGTCAGCTCTGGATACAGTGGAACGAACTCCCAGGAGGCCTGGCAAGTTCATCGCAGCACCCCATGATAAGCACTTCCTTACCAAAGGTGTTCCTGTTGATGCCATGGTGGTAGCAGCAGCCACCAAAAAAGAGTTAGCGGAGACCTCTTCATCTGTCCATGCTCCTAACAAGGAGTCTAGGACCATGGACAGATACAGGAAGCGAATGTTTGCTTCAGCGACCTTTTCTATGAGGTCACTGAATTACTTATGCCATTTTACCTGGTTTCAAGAGAGATGCCCTTCAAGATCCATCAGCTGAGGGGGCTCAAGCTAAAGTAGCTTCCCAGCTGGAGACACTTAATTCTGTAATCAACTCCTCTATAAGGCTCATTTCCTATGCAGCCGATGGTGTGAGTAGAGCCACAGGTATGGGTGTGGCCCTTTGGAGGCATGCATGGATGTGGCTGTGTAATTTTGCGGAACCCTTTAGAGCGTCATTCACCAACACCCCCTTTCATGGTTCCTTTCTTTTTGGACCACAGGTGAAAGACACTTTGACTAGGTATGAGCAAGAAGGCAAGACTCTCTCTGCCATGGGAATCCATTTTTCCACTCCTTCTAGACCATACCCCAAGGGTCAGAAGAGTGGTAAAATGTGGTTCCAAAAATCCCAGGGAGCCTCGCCTGACACATGTAGCAATTTTTCCTCCAGGGGAAGAGGGGGAAACAATAACAACAGACACTGCCCTCGTAACAGAAGGGGTCCGCAGAACTAGGGCAACAGAGAATCTTTCTCTGATAAGCCCTTTCAGCATCCCTGAAGGGTTGCCTGACTGCCCGCCTCTGGAGGCACTCGGGAGAAGACTTTCACTCTACCCAAAAGCCTGACAAAATTTAACGCAAGACAGATGGGTACGGTCCATTATATCCGAAGGTTACAAATTTCCCTTCTGTCAACCCCACTTACCTTCAAGAAAATCCCTTCCAGATGTTCCACCCAATCTGATGGACTAAGCAGTAATAGAAGTTTCAAAACTGCTAGAAAAAAAAAGTCATCCAGGAAGTCCCGGCAGACCAGCACGGATCCGGAACTTACTCAAGGTTCTTTTTGGTACCAAAAAAGACAGGGGACTGGAGACTGGTTCTGGATCTCAGCAGACTAAACAGGTCTGTTCAAAGAACAAAGTTTCGGATGGTCACACTACAGTCCATTCTACCCTTTCTGGGTCAGGACAGTTGGATGTGCTTGATAGATCTTCAGGATGCGTACTACGATATCAAAATGGACAGGCGCTCCAGGAGATTTCTTCACTTCCGGCTGGGAGACAGTCATTACCAGTTCAGAGCTCTGCCCTTTGGTCTCACCACAGCACCCAGGGTGTTCAACAAATGTATGGCAGTGGTCACGGCTCACCTGAGACATCTAGGATTCCAGGTGTTTCCATATCTAGACGACTGACTCCTCACTGCTACTACCAGGCATCAACTTCTGCAAGCCAAGGACTACACAATCTGCTCTCAGCTAGGCATTACAATAAACTTCGAAAAATCTGCCTTGTTGCCCTGTCAATTTATCACCTATGTAGGAGCAGACTTAGACACAAGGAACATGTCCGCAAGGCTACCGCCAGAAAGGGTGTCTACAATTCACCAGCAAGTACAAGTTATAATGCAGAGCAAAAGAATCCAAGTCTGGTTTGTCCTTCAAACTCTGGGTTCCATGGCAGTGGCAATTCTTCTAATCTCACTGGCCCGTTTTCACATGAGGATCCTTCAGTGGCTTCTGTTCACACAGTGGTCTTTCCAACAGCTGCCCATGTCTCATATGATCATGATTACAGAAGCATGTAAATGGCACCTTTCCTGGTGGATGGTCTCCCCACTAGTGACTCAGGGCAGACCCTTCATTCAGCCCCCTCCAGTTGCCACAGTGACCACAGAGGCCTCCCTGATAGGGTGGGGGAGGGCATTATCAGGGCAGGACAGTCCAAGGCACTTGGCAGCCTCACGAGTACCATCTACATATTAACGTCCTGGAAATGAGAGCTGTGCTCCTAGCGTTGCAAGCCCTTCAGGACTCTCTTCCTTCTGGGACCATTGCAGTTCAAATGGACAACATGTCAGTCGTGTGGTACATCAACAAGCAGGGCGGAACCAGGTCCTACCCCCGATGTCGAGAAGCACTCAGACTCTGGCAGTGGGCGATTTCCTCCCAACGTTTTCTGATTGCGATGCACATCCTTGGGAGATCCATCGTCATAACGGACAGACTCAGCAAAGCCATTCTCATGCCTCATGAGTGGTCTCTGAATCAGGAAGTTGCGAATCTTATCTTCTGCAAATGGGGACAGCCTTGCTGCGATCTTTTTAACACCCCCTTCAACAGCAAATGCAGCAACTACTTCTCCCTTCTTCCACTTCCAGGTCACTCACCCAGAGACGTTCTATTTCATGATTAGCCTCAGGGATTGCTTTATGCCTTTCCTCCATTTCCCCTGATTCCAAAACTCATACAGAAAGCAATATCATTGGGTTGCAAAATGATCCTCATTGCCCCCTACTGGCCTATACAGATATGGTTTCCGTTCCTGCACCATTACCTTCTCGATCAGCCCTGGACTCTGGATCCGATTCCAGACCTACTGGTTTATCAGTCAGGCGGGTTGCATCAATCCCTCCAAACACTCCAGCTCACAGCTTGGTTGCTCCGCTTCCAACCTTAGCCAGGCTCCCCAGCATTTCCCCGGCTGTACGTGAGATTATTGTCTCCACTCACAAGTCCACAACTAGAAAAACTTATGCTAGTAAATGGAAACGTTTTTCTTGTTGGGCAGAGGCTAGGAACATAGATCCCTTTTCAGCCCCAGTCCATGAAATTCTGGCATTTCTAGCACAACTTTTTTTTCATTCCGGGTCCGCTTCTGCTACAATCAGGGTTCATTTGGTGGCCATTTCTAACTTTCATGTTGGGTTGTCAATTTCAAACATTATGTCTCATAAGCTCTATAAAGCTTTTTTTAAGAGGGACTACTCCCCTTAGACCTCCAGTGAGAGATCCGTCTCCTCCTTGGGACCTTAATTTTGTACTAACCTCCTTAATTTTGCCCCCCTTTGAACCAGCGGCATCCTGCTCCATTAAGTTTCTATCTTGGAAAACACTCTTTCTGGTAGCTATTACTTCAGCCAGACATGTCTCTGAACTTCAGGCACTATGTGTTAGTCCTCCCTACTTGGTTTTTCATAAGGACAGGGTTGCTCTGAGGACTAATCCTTCATTTCTTCCAAAAGTCTGCTCAGAAAATAATTTGAACCAATCTATAGACCTTCCTGTGTTTTTCCCTAACCACACCAACAAGGCAGAGTACAAATTACACCAATTGGACGTTCATAGACAATTGCGTTTTTACCTACACAGGACTAAGGAAATAAGGAAGTCGGACCAACTGTTCCTTTCCTATGCTCTAGGCAAACAAGGTCTTCCATTTTCCAAGGTGACCTTCTCCAGGTGGTTGTCTCACACTGTTACCTTCATTTATCAATTAAGAGACAAAGAGTTGCCTATCAAACCAAAAGGTCATTCTACTAGGGCCTTGGCCATCTCTGTAGCCTTCCAATCTAGGTTGCCCATGGATTCTATCTGTGCAGCTGCTACGTGGGCAAATCCTCATACCTTTATTTCTCATTATAAGCTAGACATGGTCTCCAGGAGCAGAACTGACTTTGGTTCCACTGTTCTGAAGAGTCTGTTCCAATGAGCCGCCCAGGTTTGTAGGTGCTAGGGACGCTGTCCCAACCAGCAAGAACGAAGGCAAGATAGACAACTTAACATAAAGACGTTATGTACCTACCATAATGTTCCATGTTAGTTGTCTTCATCTTGCTTTTTCTTACGTTCCACCCTCCGTCCCCCTGTCCTATTGGACCGAGAGGAGTTCTGGTTTCACTGGCTGAGTGTTCTCTGGTTTGTTTCCTCTACTGACTTAGAGAGTATGACAGGTATGCTTAACCTGTTTGTTTGGACAGTATGCTTCTCTGGCTATTTCAAACAAGATCTGGGTAGCTATCGCTAGGCATCATGGGATAAGGGGTAGCCTCAAGCCAGAAAACAGCTCTACAGCTATAGAAGATGGCCAAGTTGGAGCCAAGGATCAGCTCCAATCCCAACCAGCAAGAAAGAAGGCGAGATGAATACAACTAACATGGAACGTTATGGTAGGTACATAACTTCTTTTTTTCCATTGTATGTTAGAAAGATACACATCCATTTGCATTAGTTCATTTAGACACATAGCCTATTCTAGCTTACTGAATGGTATCTTTTCCAGTTGTTTCTAAAGTTATTTGGAAGAATCTATGTAAGTATTTTCAGTGGCCTGTCTACCAGAGTTATTGGTCTTTCAGGACCTGTATAGTGTAGTTTGTTGACTGTTTAGTGTTTAGGATGGAAAAAGACTTTAAAAAGTGTGTTTATTGTGGTCATCAGCTTCCCTGCCAGGATGCTTATGACTGCTGTGTGTACTGCCTCTGTACTGCTCACCTGGAGTCCCCTTGTGCTATTTATGTGGGCTTTGGCTCTCTTACAGTCAGTGAGTGGAGAGCCAAGTTCATCCTAAGTGTCTTTTTTCCTTGGGGAATTCTTTGTTGGCCGCCTACACTAAGGGTGAAAAGTCATGTCACAAGCATTCTAAGGACCCTAAATCTTTTCTACGCCTTGACCCAAGTGAACTCCATTCCATCTATCTGCTTCACTCTAAAATGAGTATACTGAGCACTTAGTATCTTTGAGAAAGGGAAATAGCTTCAGTTAAAACCTATGTAAGGCAGTTTCCATGAATCAAATTAAGTTTAAAGGAATATTTTGTTTTCCCTCACGTCTGCATCAGTGTACTATGTACTGTAGTGATGAATATTCTGGAGGGATACTCCCACCCACACCTACAGGTCTTGTACTGCTGAAGGTTAAGCTAAATTAACACTTTAGCATATTTTACTTTAGCTGTGCAGTATTTCCCTGGAAAAGCAAATAAAGACCCTAACAATAAACCTAAATGGTGTGACTAATCTCAAGTGTTCAAGACAAGTCTTTGCATCAATAAACATTCTACCTCATTGGTTTTTTTGGTGGAAAAACCATCTGTTTACAAGTGAGAAACTACATTCAATTGAAGTACCTGATTGGCTCTCTCCTCATCTCAGTTGTTCTCCAGCTATTGTAGCCTCATTTCAAGCTAGACTCACTGCAATACTGTCCATTGCTGTTAACTCAGGTGTATGTTAACAGTAATATAACAGACTGCGTTACTGCCATTACAGTTATCAGGACTTGTATTACCTCTTGTTTCGCTGCAGTTTTACAGATTGCTTTCCTGGTACTTACTCCACTGTGAACCAACCCACTTCATTCAGCTGTCACTGTGCTTGGGCTTCACTCTGCTCCCCTACCCTACCCACAATTCCCACCCACCCCACTACATTTAAACGTATACCTCTTAGTCATCCTCCTTTTCTCATCCTCCTATTCTGTGCCTAACTGCACTATTCAATCACAAACTGTTCTCTTACCATTCTTAACCACTTCTATTCTAAATTCCTTCACAAATCTTATTTTGCTCCCTTCTCACCAAAACCCATTTTCTACACTATTATTCCTGCGCATTAACTCACCTCGCCATACTATAAGATTTTTACAAACACCAACGATGCTGTTCCCCTCCTGTACCACCTTAGTAATCCCCCACTCTTTCCTAGCATCCCCACCAGTAGTAATAAATAGGCACACCCCAACCTTTACTTCATCCTCACCTATCGACAGTGTTCCCACTAGCTACTCAAACTCTTCAGACTTATTTCCTATAACACCATTCCACTGCTGTAACACAAAAATACTACAAAATGTCAGTCCTAATGTCAAGGTTATGCTTATACCCATCTCTGCTAAAAATGCCATAATAAACAAACAAAGCAACTTTCTATACCATACATCTCTATGGTTACATCTACCCCAATCCAGGTCTCAACCAAATCCCAAACCAAAGAATACACCCAAAAAGTTTAAAAATAGTTACTCTAAATCTAAGAAGCATATGCAACAAAATTACAGATTTTCATTCCTGTATGACTCTGAGTAACCCAGATTTCCTAGCCACAACAGAGACATGGCTAAAACCTGGAATAAAATATGCTAAAATACAACCCTTGGTTATAATATTGAGCTTGATAGAAAGCACAAAAAGGTAGGTGGTATAGCTGTAATCTTCCCATATATGCTCACAGTAACTCCCTATACAAGTACAGTCCAAACATCCTAATCTCCTTCCTTAACCTTAATAGAGCCAAGCACATATGCATTGTTATGCTATATATCTTTCCAGGACAGAACATTCCATTATTTCAAAACAAAACTTCTGATCCTTTCAGGCACCTTTTTTTCCTCAGGACACAGCCACATCTGTCAACATTACAAATGACCCTGTGGTGATCAACTTCTGATCCTTTTCAGGCACATTTTTTTCTCAGGACATGCTTTGGGTTTTGCAGGAGGCCAGGAAACCAGATACTTGAAAATCTTACATTTCCAAATGGATGAGATTTTCTATCTGGTGCCTTTCTAGAAGTATAGATCAACTTTCCATGGACATTCCAGTAGTACTTTCTTACCTATGTGAATTACTTAATTGTTATATTCCTCAGTGAAAGCCCACTGCTCTGCTCTTCCTTCTTGTCTGCCATTATCACCTCGTTTAGCTTCCAGATTGTAGGTAATACTTTTGTTAAAGGTGTCCTACATATTAAGCCTTCTGGGAAACCATTTGCAACTCCTTGGGATCTTAATTATGTCTTAAATAAGCTAACTGTGGCCCCTTTTGAGCCTGCAGCTTCTGCTTCTCTAAAATGTTATACTTGGAAAACTGTGCTTCCAGTAGACTTGACTTCTGCTGGGAGGATTTCTGAGATTCAGGCTTTGATGGCATCCCTGCCTTTCTTGTTTTTTCACAAGGGCAGAGTTTCTTTGCATATCAACCCTTCCTTTATGCCTAAGATGGTGAATGAAATGTCTGTTAGTCAGTCTGTCCAATTGCCCACTTTTTTCTCTTCTCCTCAGTGCTCTAGTGAAAGGATTTTGCATACATTGGACGTACATAAGCAACATAGATTTTACTTAGGTAAGGCTAAAGCTTTTAGGAAAACAGATCAGCTTTTTGTGTCTTTTTATCCCAGGGCTTTGGGGATTACCTGTTTCTAAGCAACAGTTTCCTCTAGGTTTTCTAAGGCTGCTGTTTTTTATTATGATTTTCATGGTAAGTCTCTGCTTGCTTCTGTTAGAGCCCATTCCACTAGATCTGTTGTTTCTTCAGGGGCTTTCTTTAAAGGCCTGGATACTAATTCTATTCTGGAGGCTGCTGCATGGTTGTCTTTGCACACTTTCACCAAACATTACAAATACGACACCATTTCTAAGTGTAGAGTGGGATTTGTTAGAGCCATTCCCTGTAGCTTTGTTGAAAATTCTAAAGTGAATACCTCCTCTGCTCCTTCCACCTCCCAGAGTTCCTACTAGGCTTGGGTGCTCTCTCATATGTAAAGAATACTGCAACATTGAATAGATGGACATAGAATAGTTGTGTAAAATCTTACCTTAACCATAGATGTTTCTTCTCTTCTGTGTTGCAGTATTTTATCCCTCCTGCCTTCCCCCCTGCATCTTGTCCCTTCCATAGATGGCTTCCTCATCTCCTTAGGACTGCTGTTTCTCATGGGGCATTTTTGTTCTGAGGATGGTACATGCGGATGTCCTTTTATGGCTGACGTAGTCAGAGCATATGTGCAACATCCCATATATTGGCATTGGCTAAAAGCTGTTATATACTGGTTGAATTTCGGGTCATAGGGCAGAAGACAACCCATATGTAAAGAATACTGCAACATAGAAGAGAAGGACATCTATGGTTATGGTAAAATTTTACACAACTATTCTTTCTCATGACTCTATGGAGGCAATCTGATAAAGAGAAATTGATTACAGTCTGGTGGAGAGTGATTGGCTGGGGAAAAAAAAAGAAAAGAAAAACTGGCTAGGAGATAATGTTCTCTAAAAACATTCAGGGGTTTTCCCACCTGAGATAATGATAAAGATAAGACAAAACCAGTTAGCACTTAGTAGAAGTACAGGCTGCACCATGTGTCTTAGTATGGATAACCTTTCTTTTAGGGTTAATTCAAGTCTATCAGTGTGGCTGTCAGTTTGGGACATTTGTTCTTATTAGGAGGATAAAACTTCAATATTTGAAGATGTGCATAGTTGTCTGTGTTGGTATTAAAATTAAATTAATAGGTTTTAGAGGGGTATAGCAGGTTTGTTTTTTTTTTTGAGGGCTTTCAATAAAACAAAAAGTTTTGTAAGGTATGACATAGGCTCAAATGGATATGAGAAGAAACAGCTATATACAAGTTCAGCCTGCCAGTGTATGCATGTAACACAAAAGGTGGAACTAGACATTTAACAAAAAAGGTGTTATACATAAAAGGAGGGAATGATAGCTTTTTAATACAGCGATGCTTTTTGTGATGTCTTTAAATGTCAGTGGTCCCACAGATAAGTGCAAAAAAAGAAAGAATAGTGAACTATATTAAAAACTTTAGTCTGCGAATAACTATGTTACAGGAGACACACTTATAGTTATTCAGCAGAATATCTGGGACAGTGTAAAAAAAGGAGTACTTATATTAATTGCAAGAGGAGCGCCAGTATTGATAGAAGAGGATAAAAAAGTAATAATGGCAGATTTGTAATGCTAAGGGGCTACTGGTAAGGGAGGAGGATTACTCTGGCATGTATTTATATTCCACTTAAAACTGCTGTATTGGAGCTTAAGAAAATTCTGGGAGAAATAATCATCTTTCAGCAAGAAATATTACTTACTGGTGGGGACTGGAATTTGATTTGCAGCAATGAAGATGTGTCTGGGGGCCCAGAAGAGAACGTATAACAAAGGAGGGTAGATTTTCAAAGAAATTTATGAAAATATTTGGCATGGAATATATGAATTCAGTAACAAAAGTTCAGAGTGAATTTAATATTACTCCCCAAGATATAAAAGCTGGGCTAGGCTAGACAGAGTTTACATTTCACAGGAACATGTGCATTTAATTGAAGGTATTGATAATTACCCAGTAGCTATTTCAGATAACATGCCAATAATAACTAAAATAAAAATACAGAGTAATGAAATAAAAATGAGACACTGCCGCTTCCCCACCTATCTGTTGAAAAGAGAGGAATTTAAAGAATGGGTAGTGGAAGTTATTCAGGATCTATTAGAGAGGATAGAAATTACTTGTGAAAATATATCTAGGGAGTGGGATAAAATTAAGGTGGATTTTAAAATAGGATGGAAATGAAAAAGAGCTATTGTTAAGAAGTAACAAGAATTATATAGGAGGACTGACAAATGTTAAAGTATTGCAGAATAGGGAGAATCTCACAGAACAAGAAGAGGATCAACTGCAAAATGCTAAGCAGAATATAAGGGATTACCTCGATAATATATACGAGTTTAGAATGATTGATGTTAAGCAACTGTTTTTTGATGATAGCACTAGAACACAAAAACTTTCAGCATAACGACTCAGGCAACAGAAAGTAGAAAGGACTGTTGCCAAGCTTAGGGAGCTTATAACAAGGAAGTTAACAAGAAATACTATAGAGGTATTAGAAATATTTAAGAAATTCTAAGAAAGTCTGTATAAAGCAGAGAAATATGGAATTCAAGAAAAGATACAAATGGAAATGTTTATGGAAGAATTAATTATGCCAAGGTTAGAAGTAGATGAGGCTCAACTACTAACGGTTAGGATAGGAGGAGATGAGATAAAAATGGTGATGTATAACCAATCTACATGGAAGTCCCCAGGAATAGATGGTATTCCTGTCAAAGTTTTGAAGCTAGGAGGGAAGAAACTGATAAAGATCTGGAAGATTTTAACAGTATTTTAAGAGGAGAAGTACCAACATCCTGGAAGAAATCAGTGCTAGCTGTAATACCTAAAGAGGGTAAGGATCCATCAGATCTAGATTCATACAGGCCCATTTCAATACTAAACCATGATTATAAAGTGTTCATGTCAAAAACGAAAAAAAAAATGGAAAAGTAATGCCAAAATTGATAGATATGGTTCAATGTCGTTTTGTGGAGGGGAGACAAACACTTGACAACAGTAACAGAACATTGTCTTAGTCATAAGTGATGGTTTAATAAAGATGTTTCTTGTTTAAAAAAAGGCAGGACTTGAATCATTTACATAATGTTGCTTAGGTTATTTGACATATAGCAATATATGTGAAGAGTAATGTTTGTAAATATGAACTTGTTAATACAGTTTGATTACTTTTATATAAATATAAATTTGTGTATGTCACAAGTGATAATTCAGTAAAGGTGTTGAAAAAATAACTTACATTCACCTTCTTGTGAAGGCACCTTGATTCAATATATAGACGACTCTACCATTATCTGCTCTTCAAACACCTTAACTCGCCTCCAAGAAATCACTTAACAAGTCGTCATATCCATTGAAACCTGGCTCACAAGAGCAAGAGCACAACTCTTACTCAACCCCCTCCCAAAAAAAAACAAACATCCTCTTTATCCCAAAAACTCAAACCCCTAACAAAGAATCTTTCAAAATCTGTTCAGCAATTGGCACTGAAACTGAAAAACAAAACCCAAGAAAAACAGATGAAATTATAGCAGAGAAAAACAAAACCAGGGCAGATAATGAGCAAACTTTAATCATCATCATCTTCTTTCGGCTTTTCCCATTAGGGGTCGCCACAGCGGATCATCTGTTTCCATTTCTTCATGCCCTCTGCATCTTGCTCTGTCACACCAACCACCTGCATGTCCTCTCTCACCACATCCATAAACCTTATCTTAGGCCTTCCTCTGTTCCTGTTACCTGGTAGCTTCATCCTTAGCATCTTTTTCCCAACATATTCAGCATCCCTCCTACCCACGGTGGTGGTGCTGCTGCAGTAGCGTTGTCGCCTCACAGTAAGATGCTGTCCGGTTCGATTCTCAGCTAGAGTGTCTTCTGCATAGTGACATGCGTGAATGGGTGTACCTTCGTTGAAGGCTGTGCGTCAGGGCTGGTAACTCTGCATGTAAAAATCAACTACCAATCATTAGCAGACCGGAGTTCCGCTATGGCGGCCCCTAACCGGGAAAAGCTGAAAGACGATGTACACACACACTCAGCATCCCTCCTCTGCACATGTCCAAACCAATGTAATCTTGCCTCTCTGGCTTTGTTTCTAAACCTTCCAACCAGGCTGACCCTCTAATATACTTATTCCTGATCCTAGCCACCCTCGTCACACCCAGTGCAAATCTTAACATCTTTAACTCTGCCACATCCAGCTCTAACTCCTGCCTTTTTGTCAGTGCCACTGACTCCAACCCATATAACATAGCTGGTCTCACTACCCTCTTGTAGACCTTCCCTTTCACTCTTACTGGTACTTGTCTGTCACAAATCACTCCTGACACTCTTCTCAACCCACTCCATCCTGACTGTACTCTCTTCTTCACCTCTCTTCCACACTCACCATTACTCTGAACTATTGATTCCAAGTATTTAAACTCATCCACCTTCACCACCTCTACTCTTTGCATCCACACCATTCCTCTATCCTCCCTCTCATTCACACACACATATTCTGTCTTAGTCCTGCTGACCTTCATTCCTCTTCTCTCTAAAGCATATCTCCATCTCTCCAGGGTCTCCTCCACATGTTCCCTACTCTCACTACAGATCACAGTGTCACCTGCAAACATCATAGTCCACAGGGACTCCTGTCTGATCTCGTCTGTCAACCTGTCCATCACCATTGCAAATAAGAAAGGGCTCAGAGCTGATCCTTGATGTAATCCCACCTCCACCTTAAATGCATCCGTCACTCCCACTGCAGACCTCACCGCTGTCACACTACCCTCCTACATATCCTGTACCACTCTTACATACTTCTCTGACACTCCTGACTTCCTCATACAATACCACAACTCCTCTTTAGGCACCCTGTCATATGCTTTCTCAAAGTCTACAAAAACACAATGCAACTCCTTCTGACCTTCTCTGTACTTCTCCATCAACACTCTCAGAGCAAACATGGCATCTGTAGTGCTCTTTCCCGGCATGAAACCATACTGCTGATCACTAATCATCACCTCCCTTCTTAACCTAGCTTCCACTACTCTTTCCCATAACTTCATGCTGTGACTGATCAATTTAATCCCTCTGTAGTTACTACAGCTGAGCACATCGCCCTTATTCTTAAAAATCGGTACCAAAACACTTTTTCTCCATTCCTCAGGCATCCTTTCACTTTCCAAGATTTCATTAAACAATCTGGTTTAAAACTCTACTGCCATTTCACTTAAACACCTCCATGCTTCCACAGGTATGTCATCTGGACCAACAGCCTTTCCATTCTTCATCCTTTTCATAGCTATCCTTACTTCCTCCTTGCTAATCCATTGCACTTCATGATTCATTATCCCCACATCATCCAACCTTCTCTCCCTCTCATTCTCTTCATTCTTCAACCCCTCAAAGTACTCTTTCCATCTCTTCAACACACTCTCCTCACTTGTGAGTATGTTTCCCTCATTATCCGTTATCACCTTTACCTGCTGCACATCTTTCCTAGCTTGGTCCCTCTGTCTAGCCAATCGGTACAGGTCCTTTTCTCCCTCCTTAGTGTCCAACTTTTCATACAACTCTTCATATGCCTTATCCTTAGCCTTCGCCACCTCTCTCTTTGCCATGCACCTCATCTCCTTATACTCCTGTCTACTTTCTTCATCTCTCTGAAGTCCCACTTCTTCTTTGCCAACCTCTTTCTCTGTATACTCTCCTATACTTTCTCATTCCATCACCATGTCTCCTTGTCATCCTTCCTCTCTCCAGATGTCATACCAAGCACCTTTCTAGCCATCTCCCTTACTAGCTCTGCTGTAGTTACCCAGCTATTTGGTAACTCTTCACTGCCACCCAGTGCCTGTCTTAACTCATCCCTGAACTCCACCTCACAATTACCCTTTTTCAATTTCCATCATTTGATCCTTGGTTCTGCCCTCACACTCCTCCTCCTCCTCTTCTTGATCACCAACATCATCCTACAAACCACCATCCTATGCTGCTTAACTACACTTTCCCTAGTCACCACTTTACAGTCTCCAATCTCCTGCAAACTGGCCCTCCTACATAAGATATAAGCCACCTGTGTGCATCTTCCTCCACTCTTGTATGTCACCCTATGCTCCTCCCTCTTGTTAAAATACGTATTCACCACAACCATGTCCATCCTTTTCGCAAAATCCACTACCATCTGACCTTCTGCATTCCTTTGTTTAACACCATACCTACCCATCACTTTCTCATCCCCTCTGTTCCCTTTACCAACATGCCCATTGAAATTTGCTCCAATCACCACTCTCTCACCCTTGGATACAGTCATCACTACTTCATCCGCCTCACTCCAAAATTTTTCTTTCTCATCCATCGCACACCCAACTTGTGGAGCATATGAACTAACAACATTCATCATTACCCCATCAATTTCCAGCTTTATAAACATCACTCTCTCCGACACTCATTTCACCTCCAAAACACTCTTAGCATACTGTTCCTTCAGGTTAACTCCTACGCCATTTTTCCTTCCATCCACACCATGATAAAACAATTTGAACCCACCTCTGATACACCTAGCCTTACTCCCCTTCCATCTGGTCTCTTGCGCACACACTATACCAACCTTCCTTCTGTCCATCATATCGGCTAGCTCTCTCTCCCTATACCAGTCATACTGCCAACATTCAAAGTTCCGACCCTCACTACACAGTCCAAGCCTTTCTCCTCTCTTCCTGCCTTCAGCCATGCCTTCCACCTCTTCTCCTCCTTCGGCCAACAGTAGCCCAATGTCCGCCAGCACCCTGTTGGCTAACAGTACTGGTGGCGGTCTTTGTTAACCTGGGCCTCGACTGATCTGGTATATAAATATTTACTGCTGTCCACATGAATAATTTGGCAAAGTTTTACGTCAGATGCCCTTCTTGACGCAACCCTCCCCATTTATCCGGGCTTGGGACCGGCACAAAGAAATGCACTGGCTTGTGCATCTCCATGAGCAAACTTTAATAAAGCCGGGAAAAAAATAATAAACAATAAAACCATACAAAAAAGTGATAAGCACTTTCTTCCACGTCACATGATAGTTAATGGACTTCATCAGATAAAATACATTTCCGCATTATGAATTTAAATACAGTAGAGAGTTGATTATCCAAACTAATTGGGACATAGGGTAGTTTGGATAATCAAACATATAATTGAACTGGATAAAAAACTTCTAAAATCTTGTTTTTTCTGCACACAGAAGTACACTTCAACCCTTCAGTGATTCCAGTGGACAAAAAATAATGTTTTTCACATACGAGTTGGCTACAAGCTCAAAAAACATGGTCAAGCGAGTGCATATAATGTTTACATATTCAGACTTTATGATTTTTTTCTACCCGAAAATTTTTGAAGGCTGGTTTGGATAATTGATGTTCGGATAATTGACTCTCTACTGTAGATATAACAGATGAATCACCTTCTAATTGTTTGACATCATCACACACACCCCTCCCCTTTAAAAGCATCCTTATTCTGCTAACCAGCGAGCATGATAGCATTAAAACCATTATATATATATATATATATATATATATATATATATATATATATATATACTTGATAAAGTGTATTAAAAATACATTGAAAATGTATATAAAGCATAGGTATAAAAACCTTAAAAGACAGTAAAAAAAAAAAAAAAAAATATATATATATATATATATATATATATATATATATATATATATATGTGTGTGTGTGTGTATTTATATATATATATATATATATATATATATATATATATGTATATATATATATAGAAAAGCGTATTACAGAAATGTTACTAAACCATGCCCCGATTAAAGCGACTAACCAAGCCAATCCATTAATCTAGCCAAAGCCCTAATTCTTGACAAACAATAAATAGAGCAATAATCATTTAGTCCCGACCAGCTGTATGCATTCAGCCTGACTTCTCAGAAAAGCTCTCTTTTCTCTAAATAAAAATTTCAAGGACCACCTCTTGGGTATATAGCTTTTCTTCGTCTGTTATATCTATTTAAATTTGTAATGGGGAAATGTAGTTTATCTGATGAAGTCCATTAACTATCATGTAACATGAATGAAAGTGGTTAGCACTTTTTTGTATGGTTTTATTGTTTATTATTTTTTCCAGCTTTATTAAAGTTTGCTCATTGTTCGTCTGGGTTTTGTTCTTCTCGGCTATAATTTCCTCTGTTTTTCTTGGTACTGAAATTGAATTAGTTCATCATAGCAGACTATGATAGTCTTACATTTGACCTCTACATCCAAACTAATATCAAGAAAACCCAATAAAAACTAGGGATGCTATACAGAAACAAACATTTTCTGAGCACTCCCACAAACATTACTCTAGTGAAAACCTGCCTTCTGCCTTCCCTACTCTGTGCAGTCCCAATTCTAACCAATTTACAATCATCCATAAAAATAAAAACATGAAAGCTTCTACAACAAAATTGCCAAATTTGCTATTAAGTCGTCCTCTTTTACTCATCACTGTAAAGCTTTTCATACCCATAGCTAGCTGGTACTCCTCCTCCAGCTCTCCTACATTCAACTTACAATAGTACATAAAGTCATATACAAATCATTAGCCTGCCCATTTCTTACCCCCTTTAAGCAGCATATATTTCTCAAAAGGTCTCTCGGCTCAGAAGACAGACAACTTCTCACCATAAATAACCAAATAAATCCCCTGGATAAAGTATGTACTCATACACAGGAGCAAAAAATGCATCTCCCTTCCTCTAACCACTGGAACTGTTTCTATCTTACCCTCTTTTAAATGCTTCCTAAAAGAATACTTTACAAAATCATGGACCTGCTCCTGCGTCAGTCCTGGCTGAACTTACTCACTGTACTACACTCACCCCCTTCAACCTAAGTCATACATCACAACCCTCTACAACTTCCTAATCCACTTCTTTCTTTTGTTTTTCCCACTTCCTTACCATATCCACTTTCTCTGTTGAGACGTGTCCACTATCTCTTTCCTCCCTACTCACCTACTTGAAGATGCCCTACCCCGCATTCCTATAATCTTGTTTTTCTCCATCCTTACTTCCTTCTATA
Source organism: Protopterus annectens (assembly GCF_019279795.1). Classification (NCBI taxonomy): domain Eukaryota; kingdom Metazoa; phylum Chordata; order Ceratodontiformes; family Protopteridae; genus Protopterus; species Protopterus annectens. Next base: position 269,615,520 of record NC_056750.1, read on the forward strand.
ACCATAATATGAACACCCTGTGACATATTAAGACATCACTCAATTTCCCCTCACTGCCTCTAATCATGTAATCTCTAATATCTCTTGACTATCTTATTAGAATTGTCCCGTCTTGTTTATTGCATAGTAATCTATGTAACAAATAATATGGCTAATGAGTTTTTCTTCAAACATTTTCTCCAGCTCATGTTGTTTTTTATTGCACTTTACTATGAAACCATGTTCTATGTTTTTCTCATTACAACATTTTTTTTCACTCTTGTGTTTTATAGTGTAACATGATACTCTGTCATTTAAAATAGCTGTAATTGATTTTTGAAAGATTGTGGTTGTGGAGCTTTTCTCCCAGGGCTTTGCTGAAAATGGACACTTTGTGTCCCAGTCAGACTTTCCTGGTAAACAAATGTCAAATTAAATAAATAAATGAATATTAAGTTATACTATAAACAGTTGGATTCACCTGCCACTTTCTGTTTCTGGCCACCAAGATCTGAAAGTCCCAAGTCCACTGGATCCCCTGGTGGGCCTCAGGGCTGGTGTTCTGGAGTCAGTTCCCCTCAGCTTCACTGTCTCAGAGCCAATCTCCTTCAGCTCCACTGCCCTGGAGTCATTCCCCTTCAACTGCGGTCTGTGGTAAGGCACCCTCCCCAACCATCAGTTTTCCAAGTCGTTTTTTTGGTGAGGAGGGGTTCCTTCAGTATAGGCTTTCTCTCCATTTCTCCCACATCTCCTCTGGATTTTTCTCCAGAGTCCTCTCATTCAATTCCTTGGACCTGAGCTTCAGTGACTTGGACCAACAGGCCAAAACCTTTGCCCCATCGGCTATTCAACAAGGTCTCATTGGTGGCCTCCTTGGTTAAGTCATCCCATTCCACTGGAATTGTGAAGACATCAGATCTGAAGCAGTTGATGGAGTCCATCTTACAGGCACAGATGGATGGCATTATCCATTCAGCTACTGCCCTTTACCCCAGTGCCTTGACTCCCATTTCTTGGTGTCCTCCCTAAGCCATATGGATCTGAGTTCTTCAGAACCAGTTTTCTTCCATTCTTTAAGAGTGAAGCCATTGGATTGGCTGATCTCAATCTTGGCCTTGGTTTCCCCAGTGCTGGAGCCAGGTGAACCCTGGGGCCAACAGGTCAAAGCAGGGGTCTGCAGGGTGGATTTGACAATACTGGTTTTGTGGTTGTCCTTTCCACTCAGGGCTTCTGCATTTGCTAGCTCAGTCCTGGTCTCAGCATCAGAAGAGGCCAGAACAGCTCCAGATTGTCTCTGGACCCTAGGTCTGCAAGGTCAGGGCAGTCTTCCTTTGCTTTTGACGTCATGGAGTGGATGTCCTGTCAGGAGACAGAATGGTCTAGCATGACAGTTGTTCCCCGCTCTTCCACATCTGGTCTGTGACAACTTCTCAGCTGGCTCTGGGACAGTGTGTCCCAGTTTGCCTCCAAACTGCCCTCTCTGTATGGCCCCCAGCCTCTTCCATTTCCCCTTATGGGTCTCTGGGGTGAGAATTCTCTGGGAAGAGGCAATGAAAGACGAAGTACCTGGACTTACCCGAGGAGTCCCTCACTAACTACATCAACCTTTGGCAACCTTTTGGAGCTCCTTTGCCAGTGCAGGGACTGGACTGCCAAAACCCCTTCTCCGGAGGAGTTGTGTTTCTGGAGGCCTTGGTGGTGGGCCCATCCACGTCCTGGGTAGTTCTCCCTCCAGACACACTTATTGATTTGGTTTCCTGGAGGGCATTGAAGGAGATCAGTACAGTGGAAGTGATCCACTTCTTGCCCCATCCCACCAAGGATTGGCTTCACTGGAGTAGTGGTTTTGCCATGGATGCTATTGTGGTGGCAGCCACCACTAAAAAGGACATTTCAGAGAAGAGCTTTTTGGTCCATGCCCCCAAAAAAGAGTTGTAGAATACTGTGTGTGTTGTACCTTTAAGAAGCATTTCCAAGGGCAGCATGTGCATATAAATAGCAAGCACGTGTAAGCTTTAGTGCCATTTTGGGAGTGCAGCCAGAGTGTGAACATGTATGAGTGTGATAGTTTGTTTATAAGTTTACCTAAGTTTAAGCCTCAGTCCTGATGTGTTGTACATAATAAAGCTGCTTGAATAGTACCCACAACTGTTCGTCTGTTTTATCCTGACCAGACGAGTGACATGGTGTCAGAACTGGGATTCCAGAGACTGCTTTTCCGAGCTACGAGGTGCAGAGTTAACAGTGAAGGTAAACTAAGTGAACTAAGAGCAAAAAAAGGGCTAGAAATGAGCTAAAGTTAATAAAAACTTACACAAATGATTTATTGTATTAAAAAGGTAAAACAGCATTACAAGGGCAAAGAATGCATTATTAAACAAACAAATAACATGGAAATGTTTATTAAGCAAATAAAGGGCACAAAAAGCTTATTAATTAAATGAAATGTTCAAAATTAAGATATTTGATAAAATGATTATCAGAAAAGCACATAAGGGGTTTGGAATTACCTCGGAATTGCAAAACGAGCACAAGAAAAGTATAATGGGCCTGAAAATAGATTAAATAGGCAAAAAGAATATAACAAAGGGGGAAAGGGGCACAATAAGCATAAATAAAGCAAGGCAACTGCATGCTTTTTGGCAGATTACTGTGTTTTGGCATAACCTACTATTTTGCATTGATTGAAGCTATTCAGGGCATAACTAGAGTTATTCAAAGTATCTCAAAGTGTATAAAAGTGCTTACAGTGTGAGTTTATTACTGTGCATATATTCTGGAGTGTTTGTTGTGTGCAAAGTGCAACTTTTTTTGTGAAGTGCAGTCAAAATACAGCCATTTCAAAAAGTTTCTTATGCTGGGTGTGTCTATTCCCAAAGTGCCACCATTACAGAGTGTTTCTTGCACTGTACAGAATTATTTAGCAAAGTGCAGCCATTTTGGATGGGTTTCATTGTGCTGTGTACTGTTTATTCACCAAGTGCAGTTACTTCGAAAGGTTTCTTACTCTGAGCTTTTTTTGCCCAGTTTATTCGCACAGTGCAGTTATTTTGAAATGTTGCTTACACTGACAAGAAGTGATTTCTCAGAATATAGTGATTTCAAGAGTATTCTTGTGCCTAGGAGACTTATTTTGCAAAGATCAGTTATTCAGAGGCTTATTGGGATAAATGTCTAGTATGTGTGTATGTGTGTGTGTGTTCGTGCATACTTGCAAAAGCCTTCACTGGTATGTGTTAATATGGCAGAGGCATTTCACAGACCAGGCCCACTTGTATTTGACCAGAATATTGCAGACAATTGGAGAATTTGTGAGCAGAAGTACAATATTTTCTTATAAGCAGCTTATTCTAACAAAGATGCATGCACCAGGATATTCATTTTTCTAAACTTAGCTGGGTCAGAGGCCATTGAAAGAAAGCGTCCATTTGTATATGCACCAGCAGTATATGAAGGAGAGGGGGGAAAACCATCATATTGTTGTACAGGCTGAATCAAGGGAGAACCCAGAGTGTTTGAAACGCAAATTTGGAGAAATGTGCTACCCCCCAGACAAATGTTACATTAGAGAGGCATTTGTTTTACACAAGAGATCAAAAGCCAGGAGAAACTTTTGTAACTTATATTACTGATCAGAGAAACAAAGCTAAAACGTGCAGGTTTGGTGATTTAAAGGATGCATTAATAAAGGACAGGCTTGTGTGTGGTATTATTAGTGCTGCAGTGTGAAAGATTTTGCTTCATGACAGTGATCTAACGAGCAAAGCTATTGACATTTATCAAATCCATGATGTTACAGAAAGACACACAAGTATGCTTGCAGGTGATAAAGAGCATGGTTTCAGCAGGCTCTAGATCAAATTTGGACAACATGCAGCATGTGGCTAGCAGAAACAGCCTAAGCCCATGGCAGCTGCAGCCCCTGCAGGGCTTCCTGTGAAAACCCGTAGTCTTCCAGCAAGTTCTAAGACTAACTACCAGAAGTTACATATGTAGATCATTTATTTACTAGCACTGGCTTATGACCAGACCTGTCCAAGCAAGCAGCCATTCCTGAGATGCCAGCACCGGATAATGTTCAAGGTCTACAATGTTTTCTTGGTATGGTCAATATTTAGGCAAGTTTATACCAGGCTTCAGTGAGTTGACAGTACCTTTGAGAGAGCTGATGCAAAAAAATGTCATATGGTCTTGGTTGGAGCAGCACCAGAGAGCATTTGAAGACCTTAAGCAGAAAATTGCCACCCCACCTACATTAACTCTTTCCTGTGATGCTTCAAAATTTGGTCTTAGTGCAGTTATCCTTCAAGAGTTTAGACCAGTAGCCTATGCATCTAGAACTCTTACCCAAACTGGAATGCAATATGCTCAAATTGAGAAAGAACTTTTGGCAGTTGTGGTTGCTTGTTCTAAGTTTAATGATTATATTTATGTTTGAGTGTACTCAGATTGAAACTGATCATCAGCTTCTCTTTACTATTTTAAAGAAGCCTATGCATTCCATTCCAGCAAGATTACAAAGAATGATTTTTAAATTGCAAAAGTACAACTTCAAAATGGGCTATACAAAAGGCAAACTTCTTTTATCTGGGTGATACCTTATCTAGATCACCCAGAAACACAATGGAACAGCTTTACACAGAGAGTTTTGACTTTGATGTCACGGAAGTGTGTAATTTTTCTACCACGAGACTCGAGCTGAGAGATCATACAAAGACTGATCCAGTTTTGCAAAAGCGCAACTACTTCATCAGTGTTGGATGGCTGTCAAAGCAATCTAGTGTACCGCCTGAAGTGCAACCTTACCTTCCTTACAGAGATGGGATGTTGATGGAAGATGGAATTATTTTCAAAGGTCCTAAAATTGTTGCTCCTGTTTCCGTACAACATGAATATATCCAGATTTTGCATCATGGCCACCCAGGTTCCGAATCTACCAAAAGAAGGGTGAGAGGACTAGTATTTTGCCCTTCTCTAGCAAACAACATTGATAAAGTACTTTCTTCTTGTTCATTATGCAATAGTACTAAACTGCATTTGCAAAAAGAGCCACTTCAGCTAAGTCAAGTTCCTGAACTAACTTTGTCAACAGTAGCCACTGACATATTCGAGTGGAGCAATCAGCATTACTTAGTGTTGGTAGACTCTTATTCAAACTGGTTTGAGATCGATTTACTACCTAACCTAACATCTACTGCTCTTATCATCAAGTTGAAACATTATATTTGATGTTGTCGATCTTCATTTATTCTTGACAGATGGGACTCTGTTCCAGTCCTCAGAATGGCATGGCTGTTATACAGCTCACACCAGCCAAAACTCTTGAGCCAAGTCTCTTCCCAAATGCCCCTGTGTTCATTACCTCAGATCTCGTTTGCCACTCTGTCAGCAAGATGAGTCAGCCTTCTATCAGCTAAATGTTGCCTTATTTTTCTATTTTTATTGAGAAAGTTAAAATCTTTCACTTTAAATTATTTTCTATTATATCATTTTCTACTATTGTACTTCTATATAGTTGTATTTTCTTTCTCTACCCATGCTTTTCTAACCCATTAGGATTTTCTTTTGTACCATCTTTGATACTTGCCCCTTTGCCCTGTGTGTGTACGAGTGTTATTTTCGGGCATGTTTTTATATTTCACCCTTTATCTTCTTGGATATGTCTGAAAAGCCGACTGTGACTGAAAAATCTCCTGACAAACCCATTGTCAAGACTATGATAGAAAGATTCCCAATTATGAAGAGCATCTTTCTTGTGTACACTGTTTAGGGGTACCTCATTTAGAACTGGATTGTGAAATTTGTAAGGGGTTTAGTCAAAGAACCTTGGCAGAGCATAGGAGCAAGCTCTTGCTCAAAGGTCTGCTTAAATCCCCCTTTAGCAAAGCCATGTCCAAGGCAGGCACAAAGCAGGATCCTTGTAAAAAGAAAAGCCTGTTGGTACCGACTTCACCTTTGGCTCCAGAGGCTCCCAAATAGAAATTATCGGTTCCACATTCTTCGGAACTGACAACTAAGCTTCTTAGATTACAGACTTGTGCCTCCTTGGTGCTGTAAACATCCTTGTTGGCACCGACGTCTAGGGTTTCTGGCTTGGCACCGACTTCAGCTCCACTAGAACCTACTACATTGGCACCGACGCAGTCTCCGTCTACTCTCTCAGCTCTGAAACCGATATTGGAAATGCCCAGGACTAGATACTCTTACTATAGATCCCTACATAGGACAATTACCAATTCCATTTTTAGAAGGACCTGAGTCTCCTTCAGCCTTTTCAGTACGGTCCTCCAGGAGTCTTTCAGAACTGGATGTCTTTAGATTGGTAGATCAGCTGTTACTGGCCAAAGGTATTCCTGCTCCTTCTCATCCCCCTTTCCCATCTGGATCGGGGATCTTTTCTCCTGGGACTCCTAATTATCTTCCTCCACCTATGACCACAGCTTCAGAGCCCAGCACTTTTATATCCCCAGTACCAGCTGTCTTGGTGCCATTAGGTATGTCCGTCTCTATGCCGGACATTGCTCTTACCTCTTCTGTTCCTGTTACAGAGCCAACTGAGTCTCGAGGTTGAGACCCCTCCATTGGTTCTATGGTTTCCCAGTCAGTGCCCACTTTAGGTACAATGCCAATCTCAGATCCAGAAACCTTGGCATTTGGGGTCCTTCCCTGGCTCCAACTTTGCAGAGCAGCTGCTCGGAGGGGAGTATGACCGTGGTTCCAAGGTGGTCTTTCTCTGTTCCAGGCTCCCACTCCTCTTCAGAGTGTGCCGCCTTTTGGGTTATGGAGAGGGCCTTAGCCCCTACAGGCTCCCAACTGGTCCCACCTGCATCAGAGTGCCATGTTTCCCTTTCCTCTGGTCTAGAGTTGACACCTATCTCAATGACAGGATAGCGACCACTGAAGCTTCAGGTTACTCATGTACAGGGTCCTCCTTCTTTGGAGTCCTCCCCAGAGATCCCCACTGAGGAGCCACCCTGAAAAAGAACTTACAAGTGGAAGCATCTGGCTTCCCCTGAAGAATCCATCATGGAAGACATGGATTTTGATGAAGGGGAGGGTTCCCCATGGTCACCTCCTAAGGATGTTTCCTTTGGAAACATCCTAGAGATTTTTTCCCCCAAACATCTTTATTAAATTTACACACATGACAAAGGCAGTCTTACACTTATATAAATGAAAGACATACAAAATGATATCACTTTAGTTGCAAACAGTTTGCTTCACAGACACCATTGAAACAACTGTAGTTGTAATCATTATACATTACTTATAAACCATCCAGTCATTGTCAGTTAAGCATTATATAGCTCATTCAAATCATGCCTCTTAAACCTCATTCCTGCTCTGCATATATTATTCCCATAATTCACATTTTTTCCCTGTGTAGTTTGCTCCTTCCCTTTTCTAAAGATCCCAATTCCAATTGTTTTATCCCTGCTACTATATTCACTACTATTAGTAAAGTTGGTCTAGACTTTGATTTCCATTTTCTAGTAATTGCTTTTTTGGCAGCCACCATAATTAGACTCGGCAAGGCTTTACTGTGTCTAGGCAATTCCGATTCTATAGCATAACTCAAAAAAATTATCTCCCAAGTTAGTCCATTCCACTCACCCAGCATCTGCAACAGAGCGGTCTGCAGGCTCATCATACCGCCAGAAAATATGTTCCTAGCTACCTCTTTCTTGCCTATCACACCTCCAACATTTGCTGTCTACCTAAGGAAAAATTCTTTGACTGTTCTTCCCTGTTTGGCCCTAAAGTTAAGGACACACTCACCAGGTGTGAAAAGGATGGTAAGACCCTGTCTGCTGTGGGCATTCATTTTTTCTCTCCTCAATGATTCTTCTCCAGGAATTGGAGGAGTGGGAAAAAGTGTTTGATGAAGTTTCAGGGATCTTTCTATGACACACTTTGCAGCGGTTCCCCTCAAGGTAGAGGGGGATGCTCATATGGAAGACACCAACCCCAAGGCCGAGGTGGCCTGCAAAACCAGGGTTCCAGAGATTCCTTCTCTGGGCAGCCCTACCAGCACTCCTGAAAGAAGGCCCGATTGCTTACCTCTGGAAGCAGTTGGATGAAGACTTTCTCCAGCTAGCCTGGCGTCAAATAACTGATTCATGGGTGCAGAAGATAATTTGGCAGAGGGTACAGTATCCCCTTCAGTATAATTCACTGCTCTCAAAGGAAAATCCTGAATGTTCCACCCCATCAAAGGGATCAAGCTGCCCAAGAGATACACAGGCTACTTCAAAAAAGAGTCATCCAACAAGTCCCACCAGACCAGCAAAAATCCGTCTTCTACTCAAGATTTTTTAGTGCCAAAAAAGACAGGGGACTGGAGGCCAATACTAGACCTCAGCCTTTTAGACAAATTTGTCCAGCAGACAAAATTCTGGATGGTTATGGTTCAGTCTAGCCTCCCTTTCTGGAGAAAGACTATTGGATGTGCTTTCTAGACATTGAAGATGTGTATTGTCAGATAAAAATATACAAGCACTCAAGAAGGTTTCTCCACTTTCAGGGAGCCATTCATTACCAGTTCAGAGTGTTACCATTTGGTCTCACCTTAGCCCCCGGGTGTTCACCAAATGTATGGTGGCTGCAACAGACCATGTGAGATTACATGGATTCTGGGTGTTTACTTATCTAGACAACTGGTTCCTCACCACCCCCACCAGGCATCTTCTGATTCAAAACTCTGAGTTTGTTACACATCTATTCAAATAGCTCAGCATAACGGTAAACTACAAAAAATCTCAGCTGTCCCCCACTCAAAACTTGGAGTACATTGGGGCATAACTCAATACAGTCTCCTGCATAGCCTCTCTACCACTTTACAAGCTTCAGAAAATAAGATGTCAAGTTCAATCTATATTACCAAAGCAAAAAGTACCTGCTCTCCTTGTTCTGCAAACCCTGGGTTCCATGGCAGCAGCTATCACCTTAATTTACATGGCACCATTTCATATGAGAATACTTCAATGGCTTCTAGCTGCACAATGGTCCATTCTTACTCACCCTTTAAGTCATCCAATTTTAATAACACAAACTTGCAAGAAAGATCTGTCTTGGTGGATGGAGTCAGAAGAGATCCTGATGGGACGACCCTTTGTTCCCCTCCAGCCAAAGACCATAGGACCACGGATGCCAAATGGGGTGGGGGGCATTATCTGGGAAAGACAGTACAAGGCACTTGGTCTCCCCAAGAGGCCTATTTGCACATCAATGTCCTGGAAATGAGAGCAGTGCTCCTAACATTGCAAGCCTTATAAAATGTTCTTCCTCCGGGAATGGTTGCAGTCCAGTCAGACCACATATCAGTAATGTGGTACATCAACATGCAAGGGGGAACCAAATCTTACCCCCACTGCTGGGAAGCTCTCAGAGTTTGTCAATGGGCGATATCTTCCAACTACTTTCTTTAGCAATGCACATCCCACGGAGTTCCACGTGATAGCGGACAAGTTGAGCAGACAGATATTACTGCCTCACAAGTGGTCTCTGAATCCCAAAGTGGCTAAACAGATATTTCGCCGATGGGCGACCCTTGCTGTGGCCTGTTTGCCTCCCTGATAAACAATAAATGCAGCACATACTTTGCCCTACTCCCTCCGCATGGATAGTCCCTGAGAGATGCTCTCCTTCTAGATTGGCCCCCAGTTCCCCTCCTTCCCCTTTTTCGGAAGAAAGCCAAAAGGTTGTGATTCAGAGTAATCCTCTTTGCTCTGTTCTGGCCCAGGCAAGTTTGGTTTCCCTTCCTATGGCCTCACTTGGTTCGCCAATCTTGGATTCTGGATACAGCCCAAGAGCTGTTAAACCAGGACCTTCAATCCCTCAAGCTCACAGCTTGGTTTCTCCAATTCCAGTAATTGCCAGACAATCTACTATTACTTACCCACCCAAAAAATTCTTCTGAATTCTCATAGACCATCCACCAGGAAGTTGTATGACAGCAAATGGAAAAGATTCTCTCTCTGGGCTTCTGAGAATAATCTAGATCCCTTTTCATCTCCTGTTGAAAAAATATCTTAGAATTTTTGGTGGCTCTCTTTAATCAAGGAGTGGCTACCTCTACCGTCACAGTTACTCTAGCAGCTATCACTAATTTTAACAATAGTTATGGTGACCATTCCCTAATCTTCCATTGCTTATATAAAGTTTTTCTTAAAGGACTCATTCATATAAAATCATCATTCAAGGATCCATTACCACCAAAGGATCTTACTTTCATTTTACAACATTTGATATTACCTCCCTTTGAGCCAGCAACCACTTGTCAACTCAAATTCCTCTCCTGGAAAACCCTTTTTCTAGTCACCATTACTTCAGCCAGAAGGGTCTCAGAAATACAAACACTTTGTGCATAACCACCATGTATAATCCTCCATAAGGACAGTGTGTCCTTGAGAATTAATCCTTATTTTCTTTTTAAGGTAGTCTCCCAATCAAACATCAGTCAGTCCATTCACTTACCAGTTTTCATTCCAAATTTCTCTAACAAAGGTGAATACTATCTACATATGCTAGATGTTCACAGACAGCTGAGATTTTATCTGGACAGGACTAAGGATGGTAGATCTTTAGACCAACTGTTTGTTTCCTTTTGATGACCATGGATGGAAAACATCACACATTATCCCTCTGCACAAAGGAGGAAATTCAACAAACATTAATAACTTTACACCTATAGCTATCTTATCTCCCCTCACCAAAGTACTTGAAAATGTATTCAAAAACATTTGCTAGTCTCTCTTGTGCAGGAAGAACTCCTATCTTCTATGCAAACTGGCTTCCATCTTTCCCATAGTACTTGATCTGCACTTTTAATATAGATACTGTCAATAAAGCTAGAGACAATGGCAAACTAGTCTCTTCCTTATTTCTAGACTTGTCTAAAGCCTTAGGCACTGTTTGTCACAGCAAACTTCTACTTCAGATGTTCTCACGAGGTCTCTCTCAGTCCACCCTTCTTTGGTTCAAAAGCTACCTGTCCAGTAGGTATTAGTAAAACGGCACTTTCCTTACCTCCCAGTCACCACTGGTGTACCACAAGGCTCTATCCTTGGTCGCCTGCTCTTATAACATTTTCACCAACACCATCTATACATCCACACAACAGGCCACCCTAATACAAAACCTAGATGATTTCACTGTCATTTGCACATCTGACGACATGGTACACCTCCAAAAATTACTCAGCAAGCTTTAACAGCCACTGAAACATAGTTTTGTAACTCACAACTCCTACTCAGCCCAAAAAAGACCAAACTACTAAATTTTTCCCCAAGTCCCTCTCTCATGAAAAAACAAAATTTGAAGTCCTGTCTCTTGATAATACAACAACTGAAGTCACCTCTCATAGCAAATTATTAGGGGTGATAGTGGATGATAAGCTTACATTCGACCTACATATGCAAAATTACATAAGCAAAACTAGGGATGCTTTATAGAGCCAAAAACTTTCTCACCAACATGACTAAAACCACACTTGCCATTGCTTATCTCCTCCCACACTTCCTTATGGTGGTCCCATCCTTACTAACCTCCAGGCTTCACAAAAATTAAAACTTGAACAATGCTATAACAAAGTTGCTAAATTTGCAGCAAATACCCCTTTCTGAACACACCACTGTATAGCACTAAAAAGCATTGGTTAACAATCAATACACGTTATATGGCTTGAACCAAGCTGAACTGAGGTGGGCTACCAGCCACAAATCTGAGCTCAGATACCAGATGACTACGGGCTTCTGAGCTTGCCTGCTTTTTGCCTGAATATACTATTTACTGCACTTTTTATTATGTTCTGCCTATTTAATACTGTATTTTAATACTGTAAACCAAACTGTACTGTTTTTACTTCCTTTGTCTGCCGTATTCTGCCTGTTAAATCATATTTTGTTGTTGTTTTTTCACTGTTTGCAAAGCTTTTTATTTTTGCTATTTTCACTGATTGCAAAGTACTTGTTACTACTTTTCACTGCTTGCAAAGCAACTGTTCTGTTTGCTCTGTTTCCTGCCTAGCAGAGTTTTAAATAACTGATTTGTTTGATCTTTAAAGCATTCTTTAGTGTCTCCTTTGCTGTTTTTCTGCTGTTTAAAACATTTTAGTGTCCTGCTGCTGTTTTAAAACATTTGTTAGTATTTCCCACCAAAATTAGTGTAACTAGTAGCTGTGGCATAGTCCAGATACAGGTTTGCTGCATCTGGGTCTGTTTGTAGTGGCTGTTGTATTCTGAACACATTTTCCAAGCCATCTTTGATTGGAAGGGCCCCTTCTGCACCCTTGTGAGAGAAGTGTGCTGATTAGAACCTGTCTACTGAAGGGTGATTGGTCTAGGGCTTGGCGTAAGCACCCTCATTGGTTCTTTTGAGTTTTTCTAAAAGTTTTTAGCTCTGTTTGCACATCGTGCAGCACCGTGCAATTGTGCGCCATAGCCAGACAGATAATTTTGACATTTATTTCCCTTAGATACAGCTGTAGTACATTAGTGTCATCCTCATCTTTAGTACAGTTCTGGTCTAAGAAGTATTGCTAATGAGCTGTGACCTATTAAACCACTAGCCAAAAACCCTGTCAGAAATACTCATCTATAGAGCACCTCCTGGATCAGTCCTGAAAGCATTCCCTTTGTGACAAAAGTTCTTCAAACCTAGCATTATGGGCAGTTGGACTACCCATGTTTCTCCTGCCAGCATTGTTGACTTGGGTCTCCTGAGGCAGTGTAGCAACTGCCAACACATAAATCAACATATGCAGAGGTGCTCTCAAAAAACCTATCAGAGACCTTCAAAACACAAGACTGCTACAACTAACACAATTTCCACAGCACTCAAGACACATAGCAACACCAGTGTCTCACCTACCAAGCCCTTAAGGCGTAAAAGTCATAAACCAAATTTTCTTGTCATTGGAGAGTCCATAGTGAGGTACATGGATGGATGTTCCACTCACCAAGTTAGATAAGGAGAAAGTTTTGGTCAGCTGCCTGTTTAGTGCCAGGATTCATCAGATCACGCATGCACTCAAGTCTCTCTGCAACGACTACCATTATAACTCCGTCATAGCAGCTCATGTTGGAGTGAATGACCTGAGACATACCTCACTGGACTGTATGAAGAGTGACATGATTGAGCTCATTGAGTATGTGTGCAAGGCAGGTATATCCCTAGACTTGAGCAGCATATTTCCCTCACCTAGAATGATACCACAGTATAAACAAAACCTGTTCAATTTCAATAATTGGCTTTGTTTTTGGTGTCATTCAAAGGGGATCCAGTTTCTGTCAGCCTGGGATGACATGGTCAACAAACTTCACTGCTTTGCCAGAGACAGTTTGCACCTGGCACCACTAGGCATACGGCTGCTGGCAAAGGCCCTTGCCTCCCCCATAGTGCCTTTTTAGGCAAGGTCTCAAAAACAAAATTGCTGACATGAAAACTGCCAATCATAACAAAATAAGGGTTATGCTGCTAAATGCTAGGAGCTTAAACCAAAAACTGCACACCCTGGAAGCACTCTTATCAGTGGAAAATGTAGATATCTGTGCAGTCACAGAAACCTGGTTCAAGGCCTCAGAGAGTACCCTGACCTTGCAAGGCTACAATGCCTTCCACACCTTCAGACGGGAAAACAACTGTGTGAGAACCAAAGGAAGAGGTGTTGCTGTCAATATTAGAGATAAATTCACTTCCCATCTAGTTAGAAAGGACAACTCCATGGACTTACTCCAAGTTCAGATTACCATGGGTAAGGCCAAACTGGAGTCAATCCAAATATTGCCAAACACTCTGGCCATGGGGAATTTCAATTATCCCACCATCAACTGGGAAACCTACTCTAGCCCTAAATCACTTGCTCAAAAGTTCCTTGACTTTGTTAACTCAAATGTCCTGGAACAAATTGTTCAAACCCCAAAAAGAGGAACAAACATACTAGATCTGGTCCTCACTAACATGACAAACAGATGCACCACTGTAACTGTCAGACCTTAATTAGTTAAATCTGATCACTAATCAGTCACCTTCGAACTGGCACTAACACCAGAACTCAAAAAGGGTGAAGTCAGACTAAAAAAACTTCAACAAGGCAAGCTATACCCTCCTAGGAGAAGGTATAAATGCATGCCAAGCCCCCCCCCCCCCAGCCGTAAATGGTAACTGCACCAAAGCTTACACTAAAGCCCTGTACAGTGTATAGACTCAGCTGTTCCAGACAGGATCAAAGCCAGAGCCCCAAGTAAAAACAAGCCACCCTGGTGGACATCTAGCATCAACAAACTCTACAACAAATGCAAAAAGTTGCCATCTAAGAAAAGTAAGGCAAGGCCCCAACAGTAGAAAAGCACCCTCCTCAGCCTCAACAGGTATATAAGATAACATGTCAAATCCTCTAAGGGTAACTTTGAGAAAAACTTAGCAATCACAGCCAATGATAACCATAAGGCCTTTTACAGCTATGTACGCAGCAGCATGTGCCGAACTAGTGAGTAACAGTATCAAACACTGATCCTGCAGAGATAAGATTCCAGCTGGTGGACAGATTTGGTGAAAATGTCACTCCATTATGCCTTCCAAACTTATCACAAACCTTGCTCCCAACCCTCCCCTACATACAGTATCTGAAGAGCAGGTCATTAAACCTTTGTCTAAGGCAAAAAACAGAATGTCTGTGGGATTAGACAGCATCCCAGGCTGTCTTCTAACCAAACTAAAACATGAATTAGTGTCACCATCAAGTACCCTATTCAATCACAGTCTATCCACAAGCTATGTTCCTATGGAATGGAGAACAGCAACAGTTACTCCTTTCCACAAAGGTGGCTTAGCAACAGACCCAGAGAATTATAGACCCATAAGTCTGACCAGACTAATCTGTAAGGCCATGGAACGTATCATCATGGATCTCATAAATAAAGACATAGGCGACCTCCAAACCCTGGATCCAACCCAGTTCACCTTCGTCAAGGACAGATCCTCCCTGGATCCAACCCAGTTCACCTTCGTCAAGGACAGATCCTCCCTGTTAAACTGGTGGATTTCTTCAACAATGTGACCAATGCCATTAATGAGGGCAAATCTGTGCACACAGCATACCTCGACTTGGCCAAAGCCTTTGACACAGTTCCACTCTCAGGCATTACCGATAGATGTTGCAAACTGAATGTAAACCTCTTGGTTGTAACATGGGTTGCCAACTGGCTCACAAACCAGTCACACACACTATCAAAGTGGGTGACTCCACATCATCCAGCAGACCTGTCACCAGTGGGGTGCCACAGGGGTCAGTACTGGGCCCTCTACTGTTTAGTATATTCTTCTCAGAAGTTCATGCCAAAACTAAGGGGTTATGGCTGACCAGGTTTGCAGATGACTGCAAACTGGGTGCAATTATTGAATCCCCAAATGATGTCAGTATATTTCAGGAGGTTCTTAGACGAATGACTGGTGTATTAGTCACGGTCTCAAACTGAATGCAAAGAAATGCATCATCATTCCCTTTGGCACAAATAATGTCCTCTCACACTGTCAAATCAACAACAATACCCTACGTACCCATGAAGTGTTAAGGGACCTCAGATCACAAGTTGACTGTAACATTAACTTCGACCACCATATGTCTGCTATTGTAGGTAAAGCTTTCTATGTAGCACACTTGATTAGTAAAGGCATCACCTCAAGAGCAAAAGAAGTTATAAACCCCCTATACTTGGCACTTATCTGGCCCATAATTGAGTAGAACCGTACTAAGCACCTGCAGCAATTAGAGAGACCTCGGAGGTTGTTAACAAAGAAGTTCAAGGGATGTATCTTACACAGACTGACTAAAGTCTCTGTCACTATACTCCATATCGTATAGACTTCTTAGGGGAGACTTATGCCTGACCTACAGAGCAATCCAAGACCCAAATCTAATGAACTTTCTGCATATCTGTAAATCAAGTTGATTAGGGCTACCCATTTCAGGTACCTAAATATGGCCTTTGACTTAAATAGGACATGTTGGAGGGACAGATTTATTTCCCAGCGACTGCCGCATCTTTGGAACAGGCTATCAATTCATGTGAAACAGAGCACCTCTATGAGACTGTTCAAGAGGAACCTGGGCGAGTAGATGGGGCACTGTGAATTCTTACCAGGGATAGAGCCCACAGCCCTCCTGGACATGGGCACCCAACACTAAATGCACTCTTGGGTATTGACTAGCATTAATATGGTACTACATTAGGATGAAACGGCTGAGATTAAAATTACCTTTGGGTCGATAGCCTAGTAATCTCCTAGGATCCTGTGATCATGGCTGAGCAGTGCTCCACTGTCCATCCCCTAATAGAAAGTCGAGGGCAAGGGACAGATTTGGAAAGCACATATTTGCTTCAGTGACCTTTGCCTTGAGGTCCCTGAATTATTTGGTGCACTTTAGAAGGCTTTAGAGGGATTTGACCAAGGACTTCTCTACTTGTACATATCCCTCTCAGTGTCCATGTCTGTGGAGGACTATAAAAGATCATCCTCACAACTAGCCAGTCTATTATTCATTTTGAATGCACCCATGAGGTTGATATCCCATGCTGCAGAGGGTACCTCATGGGTTGCTGGTTCAGGCATTGCTGTACAGAGACATGCCTGGATGCAGTTATGTGACTTTGTGGAGCCTTTCAAGTATTCTTTCATCAATGCTCCTTTTGATGGAATGTCCTTGTCTGGCCCTCCCACAGTGAACAGGAAGGAAAGACCTGTCTGCCCAAGGGTTTGTTTTTCTACCCCTCAATAATTCTTCACCCAGAATCAAAGAGGGGGCAAGAAAATGTGGTTCCAGAAATCCCAGTGTACTTTACAGGACTTGCACAGGGACAGCTCCTCTAGGGGCAGAGGGGGGAGTATGAATGGAAGACACTGTCCCCGCGATGGGGGGAGGCCACAAAACCAGGGTTTCCGAGATTCCTTTCTGGATAGACCCTTTCAGCACTCCTGAAGGATTGCCTGACTGGTCACTTCTGGAGGCATTTGGGGGGCACTTGCTTTGCACCCAAGTGCCAGGGCTCTTATAACAAAAGATTCTTGGGTGCTAGAAATAATATCCAGTGGTTATTTCATACCATTTTTTCAGACTTTCTCATCCAAAAGAAGAAAGGCTCCTGACATCCCAGCCAGTCAGAGAGAAGCTGCAGCTCAAGAGATTCAGAAGCTGCTGGACAAAAGTCATCCAGGAGGTCCCGCCAGACCAAAGAGGATTTAGAACTTACTCAAGGCTTTTTTTAGTCCCAAAGAAGGCAGGGGACCTGAGACCAATTTTGGATCTAAGCAACCTAAGCCAATTTTTGAGGAAATCAAAGTTTTAAATGGTCACGGTTCAGTCCATTCTGCCTTTTTGTACAATGATGATTGGATGTGCTCAAGTGATCTTCAGGATGTGTACTATCACATCAAGATGAACAGATGCTCCTGAGGACATCTGCCCTTCTGCCCTTTCAGTTGGGAGCCAGTCATTATCATTTCAGAGCCCTGCCGTTTGGTCTCACCACAGCCCCCAGAGTGTTTACCAAGTGTAAGGCAATGGTAGCAGCTCACCCAAGACTGCTACGATTCCGAGTGACTCCATATTTAGATGTTTGGCTCCTCACCACCCCAACCAGGCATCTCCTAGAACAGTCCAGGAACTATTTATTTATTTATAGTTTGTTTGCCAGGATAGTCCATTGGGCCACAAGAAGCCCATTTTCAATGGAGTCCTGGGAAGAAAAGCTCCAGAAAATTACAAATTACAGATTTAACATGAGTAAGTTATTAGAGAAATGTAATGTGCACAAATGAAGCAAAATTAAACAAATAGAAAAACACATATTAGTAGAGTGCACATATTAGTACAATGCAGTAAGAGTAATATTTACAGTCAAAGTTTGTAACAGTTTAACATATTAGTACAGTGCAATAGCAGAAACAGCCTATTTTCTTAACAGTTATGCTGATTCATGCAATTAATTTCTAGGCTACTGAACTGCACCATTATAGGACTTAGGCTAATTCCTAGAGTTTATTAGGGGTACAAAACAATGGGAGGCTATTGTGAATTATAGCTTATAGAGAGTAGCTATAGTGTAGGGAGATTATGTGAAGTGTGAGCAAGAGCATTCCCATAGTGAAGTTAGGTGTGTATGAAGTAAGGTTTTGAATGAAGAGAGGCTGCTGGTGGTGTGGATGAGAGGTGGGAGGGAATTCCAATGGCGTGCTAGAGAGAAGGACATTAGATGTTTGCCTGGTGGATGGGCAGGTTTATGCAGTTCAATAAGATTTTGGGAATTAGATCTCAAAAGTCTATTTGGTTGGTGCATTTTAAAGGTAGTTGCAAGAGAGGGACAGAGAGAGGGGGTAAAAATAAGTTTGTGTGCATGGACAAGTTAAATATAGATGAGGTAATTGGACAGATGAAGCCAATTCAGTTGGTGTAGGGCAGTGCAGTGATGGGAAGTGGATCTATGTCCAGTTGCAAATTTTGTTATTTTATTATATCAAGAGGAGAGTTTAGTCTTGAGGGAGGATTGCAGGTTAGTAAGGACAGAGGCACCGTATAGGAGGCATGGGATAAGGTACGTGTTGGCGAGGGTGAGCCTAGTGGAGGGAGAGATGTAATGGTTGTGGCAGTAAAGCATGCCTATTTTTTTTGTGTGTTATTTTTATATTTACTTGTAGATGATTATCAAACTTTAGCTGGTTATCGATCGAGACTCCTAGTAGTTTAGCATTAGAGACTATTTTGAGAGGAGTATTATTTTGACTGGTGACTGAGGATGAGATTTTATGTAGGGTGGTGGTTTTGGAAGCAGTAAATATCATGAGATTAGTTTTAGTAGCATTGAGTGCTAGATGGTTGTCCATCATCCATTGCTCAGTGGAGGAGAAGGCATCTTGGGTTAATTTAACTAGGGTGGGTATAGAAGAGGCAGAGTAGATTATTGTTGAATCATCAGCATATTGGACAAGGTTGGCATTTGGGATGGCTTGGTAGAAATCGTTTGAGTATATTGAACCCTGGGGGACACCTGTGGGAGTATTAAGAAAAGGGGAGATGGCTTTTTCCCATCTGACTGCTTGTTGCCTGTTTGAGAGGTAACTGGTAAACTAGTTAATAGAAGAGAGGGATAGATTTAGTTTGGAGAGTTTAGTGAAAAGAAGGTTATGAGAGATAGTGTCGAATGCCTTAGAGAGGTCAAGGAGGAGAGTGGATATGATGTGGCCAGAGTCACAGGACTTATTAACTGTTTCTAGGAAGGAGAGGAGAGCTGTGGTAGTGCTGTGGCTGGGTCTGAAACCATGCTGAGTAAGGGTTAGAAGTTGGTTGTTTATGAGGTAAGGTAGAAGTTGTAGTTGGATGCATTTTTCGAGAAGTTTAGAAATGGGGGTGAGATAGTGATAGGTTGAAAGTTTGTGATATTGTTGTTATTACTATCTTTATGGAGTGGAATAATAAAGGCCTTTTTCCAGAGCTGGGGAACTTGACATTTAGGAATAGATCAATTTATAAGAATGCAGATGGGAAGAGCTATGCCTTCTGTGGCAACTTTTAAGAAATATGAGGGTATATCATCAGGGGCATTGGAGCCGGGTTTCAATGTTAGTAGAAGTTTTTTTATGGTGGCTTTAGGGATGGGGTTGAATGAGAAAGGAGGAGGTGGGGAGCAGGAGATGCTAGGGGAGGGAGGGATAGGTGGAAATAAGGGTGGGGAAGCCAAATGGGAAGGGAAGGATGATGTAAGTTTACTTATGGAATCGATAAAGAAAGTACTAAATTGGGTGGCTAAGTCCAAGTCAGAGGCATCTGGATCAGGACAGGGTTTTCTTTTTTGCCAGGGATGAGAAGGGAGGAGATTCCATGCCAGAATTTTTGGGGGTTGGTGTTATGGTTGGTTTGGAGTGTAGAGAAGTTGGCTTTGCGGTCTGAGATAAGTTTTTTTTTTACTTTGTTACGAAGTTTTTTAAATTCATTAAGGGTGGTGATAGTTTTATTTTTAGAGTAGCGTTTCCAGGCTTTATCCCAGAATCACATGGCTAGCAAGGTATTTTTGGTTAGCCAAGGTACAGGGTTGCTTATGCGTTTTGTTTTCTGAGGGCAAAGGAGTCAAGAAAGTTGAGGAAAGTTTAGTTAAAGTAGGTAACAGCATTTTCTTGGGGAAGGGTTTTTAGTAGGTTCCAGTTCATTTTTTAGTGCATTTGAGGAGACAGAATGAAGGGACAGCCCAAGTAAATGTCATCTGAAAGGATCCACCAGTGAAGATGGTTTTTGCATACCTGAATGAGTTTGACTGGAAAGGATAGAGGATGTTGTAGAATGCATATAGAAATGTGCTAAAAGAATTAGGACTATAGCCACTGCCATTGAACCTAGAGCTTGAAGGATAAGTCTGGTTGGGGAGCAGGATAAACAAGGATTTGCTGAATCTGGAACTTGACTGTATCTATATGATGAGCAGGCAGAGAAGCAATCTGACTTACTGTGTGCAACTGAGTGCCAATAAACTCCAGGCTCTGTACTAATTGTAGTTTGGATTTGGAGAGGGGGCATTTCTTGAGAAGGATGGTCCAAGGCACTTAGTCCCCTAAAGAGACCAATTCACATATCAGTCTCCTAGAGATGAGAGCAGTCCTACCAGCATTGCAGACATTTCAAGATGTTCTCTCTCTGGGGACTATTGCGATCCAAATTGACAACATGTCCATGATCTGGTACATCAACAAACAAGGGGTAACCTGATCTTACCCCCTGTGTTGAGAAGCTATGAAGTGTGGCAGTGGGCAATGTCCTCCAACCACTTTCTAGTGGCAATGCACATTCTGGAGAAATCCAACATACTAGCAGACAAACTCAGCAGGTTCATTCTAATGTCTCACAAGTGGTCTCTCAATCAATCAGTGGTAGGGAAGATTTTCCATCATTGGGGCCAATCTTGCTGTGATCCCTTTGCATCTCCCCACAACAAGAAGTACAGCAGGTATTTTGCCCTTATATCCCCTCACAGGGAATCACCAACACATGCTCTAGTCCACGTTTAGCCCTCCAGTCTATTTTACACTTATCCCCTGGTACCTCTGATTCCTAAATTCTTACCGAAAGCCAGTTGGTTGAAGAGCCCAGTTATCCTCATTCCCCCCTTTTGACCTCACCAGGTATGGTTTCTCTTCCTTTGGTCTTGTCTTCGTTATCCTCCATGGATACTGGACCCTAGTTCAGACCTTCAATTGCATCCCTAGGGGTGAAGCTTTCCAATATTCCAAAAATAACTGCAAGATTTCCACAGTTCCATTAATAGCTAGACAGCTCAGCCATTCCTCCCAGGTTTGTCATATAGTTTGATCTTCCTGAAAAGCTTCTACTAGGAAGATTTACAGGAGTAAATTGAAAAGATTCTCAAGTTAGGCCCTTAAGTTTTGGAGTTTTTAGCTTCTCTCTTTCAGGAAGGTGCTAGTTTTTCCACAGTCAAAGTACAATTAGCAGCCATATCAAATTTTCATTCAGGAGAAAAAGCTACTTGCTTAGTTTCTTCGAAATTGTGCAAAGCTTTCCTAAAGGGCAGTTTCTTACTCAGACCTCCAGTGAAAGATCCATCACCTCCTTGGGATTTGACAGTCACACTACAAGGGCTGATACTACAACCTTTTGAACCTTCAGCTAAAACTGACTTAAAATTTATCTCTTAGAAAACAATATTTCTATTTGCACAGGCCAAAGGATTTCAGGAAAATCGACCAATTATTTGTTTCATTGTCACCAAACAGACTGGGGATCACCAGTCTCTAATGTTACCCTGGCCATATAGATTACTGATTGTATTTCCTTTGTTTATACTCAGCAAGGTCTCACCCTATCAAAGCCTCCTAAGGTACATGCAGCCAGTTCTATGGCCACATCTTCTGCATTCTGGGCTAGAACTTCTATTGATGATATTTGCACAGCAGCTACCTGGTCTAATACTCATACCAAACTAGATTTGAATTAAAGAAGTGGAGCTACTTTTGGTTCGGCATTTCTTCGGAATATCCTTCCATGAGGGTCACCCAAGATTCACATAGCTGGAGACTCTGTCCCGTATGTTGAGATAGAATGAAAAGGACAACATTAGATATTAAAGTTATGTACTCACCATAACTATGCATCTATGTTGTCTATTTTCATTCTTCCTAAACTGCCCACCCTTCTTCTCCCTTCCTATTACCTTCTGAAGTGATCTTATGAACTGTTTTGGCACCTTTTAGTTCCAGGTTTGAGCCCTGGCTTACTGTTACTTTCTTCCTTTCTAATCTATCTTGTATATTTATAAAGCAGCCGACTTCATCTGAGATATTGCAGGCTAGCTGGAGCAGTATGGGTAGAGAAGGAGCTTGAGAGTTGGATCAGTAGGTCTGAGATATGTGGCTGAGTCGGACCCAGTACCCATACGTTGAGGAAGAATGAAAACGGACAACACAGATAGATAGCTATGGTGAGTACATTAATTTAATTTTCAGACAAATGGGTTCTGAAGATAATTCATCAATGTTATAGATGGCAATAGGAGGAAATTCTTCCTTTCCAGGGGGTCATTCCTCATCCCCGGATCAGACTCTTTTGTTTCCACCAGTTCTTCATCACATGTTGTCTCAAGAAGTGATAGAACCAGTTCCTCCTTCCCAGGTGGGAAAAGGGTTTTTATTCAAGGATGTTGCTACTCCCAAATAAAGAAAATTCTTTGAAACCAGTTCTGGATCTTTCTTTCCTAAACATGTTTGTGATGGTGCCCAAATTAAAAATGATGTCACTTCACAACCTGTTACCACTTCTTCCTCTTTCAAGTTTCCTGGCAACCCTAGGCTTAAAAGATGCTTATCATCACATCCATATTCATCCAGAAATCAGATGTTTCTTAAGATTTTGTGTGTATGGATCACATTATCAGTTCTCTGCCTTACTCTTTGGACTATCCATTACACCAAGAGTGTTTACAAAGTGTCTAGCCGCAGTTGTAGCTCATTGCAGACTACAAGGTAGCCACATTCTTCCATATTTAGATGACTTACTTATCTTTGCAGAGACTTTTTCAAAGTGTTAAGAATCTCTCTCTTGGGTGAGAGGTCTCTTACACAAGTTGGAATTTCAAGAGAACATTCAAAAGTCTTTCTTGACTCATTCACACAGTATTGTGTACCTGGGATGTCAGCTAGACACCTAAGTTCAAAGAGCTTTTCTTCTACAGGAAAAATAAATCTTTACCTAGATCTATTTCTAAGATTTCCTCTTTGGTCACTGCAAGGGAATACCTCAGGATTTTGGGTCTTATGGCATCTATGATTCTCATGATACCCCTGACAAGACTCTACATGGAAAGATACACTAGTATCTGAAATCATTTTGGTCCCAGCATCAACACCCTTTATCTTTTCAAATCCCAGTGCTGCAGTTTGTCAGAAGAGAAATCTTTTGGTGGAGATAAGTTATCCTTAAATCCAGATCTTCCAATCTCCTTCCCTGCTCCAAAATGGTCAGTTATCACAGACACTTCAGACTTTGCTTGGGGAGCAGTTTTGTGAGGGATAAAAGTGCAGGGGGTGTAGGACATAAAGGACCGATACAAGCAAGTCTCCAAACCATTTTTGGTCCCTGTAACCTCTTCTAGTGGTTACAGACAACACCACAGCCATGTGGTACATGCATAAACAAGCAAGGGGGAACCAGGTCATACCCCCCTCTGCAGACTAACCAGGTTAGTTGGGATATAACTTCACAGCACAGTCTTACTGTACAGGCATCCTACATTCCATCAAAGCAAAATTGTGTGGCAGACAATCTGAGCAGGACCAGGGAAAACCCTCACAAATGGAAACTAGATCAGGAAGTCTTCCAAGATTTGATCCATTTGTGGAAAGTTCCTCAAATAGACTTCATTGCTTCCTATCTAAACAATCAACTGGCATGATTCTGTCCAGGACTCCATGCAAGAAGGCCTGGAAAGCAGATGCCTTTTTTTCTTTTCCTTGGACATGAACGCGCTTGTATGCTTTTTCACCCTCTCCACTAATATCCAGGGTACTTCTAAAGATTCAGAAGGAATCCCCAAAATTTATTGTGGCGACCCCCTTCTCAACCAGGCAACCAGTTTTCCCTTCTTTTGGAAATGACCAATGGCAATTACCACAAGTTTCCTCAGACTAGATCTACTCACACAAGAATAAGGGTGTTCGATACACCCTGAGATCAATCAGCTTCAAATGACTGCCTGGATAATAGGGCCTTAATTACTTTTCGGCAGCTTTTTACTGAGTACGTACAGTGGGTACTAATGGAGGCAAGAAAGTCTACTATGAGAAAATCATATATTAGCAAATGGAAAAGGGTTTCTAGTTGGTATCAACAATATAACCAGTACCCATTTAGGGATAGTTGTATTTTTTGTTTTACAGTATTTATGTGATTCACTATCCTATAGTCTTTCTTTTTCCTCTATCAGGGTTCATTTATTGGCCATTTCAGCATATCTGCCCATGGATCCTCCTCTTTCAGTGCAGTTTCTTGTCAAAAATTTCTTGAAAGGGGTTTTGCATAAGAGGCCTCCAAGAAAACCAGTGGCTCCTCCTTGGGATCTTAATTTTGTTTTAAAGAATTAGCATCTGCTCCATTTGAACCAGCTAATCCTGGGTGACTTGAGGTTCATAATATGGCAAACAATTTCACTGATTATTCTGACCTCTGCAAAAAAGAATATTTGAGTTGTAAGCTCTTATAGTGAGTCAACCCTATCTCATTTTCCATAGGGACAGGGTTTGTTTGAGAACCAGTCCTTTTAGGCCTAAAGTGGCGTCCATGTTTACTTTAAGCCAAACTATCCAACTCCCCATCTTCTTTCTTAAACCTAAAAATGAGGGAGGAATGATACTCCTTGGATGTCCACAGAGAACTTGAGTACTGTCTTGACAGAACTAAATCTTTCTGATCTTAAGATCAATTTTAATTTCTTGTGTAGGTAAGAAGGGACACCCTGTGTCACAAAACTATTTCCAAATGGATGTTTAAGGCCATTACCATTTTGCATACCTCTCAACTGTCCAGATTTTCACAGACTGTCCAGATTTTTGCTTTACTGAGGATTGAAGTCCATAAATAATGACAAACCATTTGAGTTTCAGACGTCATGCCCTTCAGCAAATACATGCTAACATAACATAAAACCTTTTATTCTATCAACTTTCAAAGTTTATCAGAGCAGTGTTTAAAATTTGTCCCTATTTTTGGATCTTCGTCCCCATTATTTCTGGCTTTGTCCATATTTCATAGGTTAAGAGGTTTGGCCTTTTGTTATACTCGCTATAACAAGACTATTGCAGGCAGGGTCAAGGGCTCATTCTATCAGAACATTGGCTTCATCTATGTTTTTTTTTTGGCAGGGGTTAGATTCTAGAAATATTTTAGAAGCTGCTACTTGTTCCCCTGAACATTCTTTTGCAAAGCACTACAAGTTTGAGTCTTTCTCTAGGTCCACATCAAGTTTTGTTAGGACCATTGTCCAATGGTTCTTGGGTTCTTCTCCTTCCACCTCCCAAATGTAGTTAGCTAAGGTAATCTATCCATTTATCTAAGGCAGCAGTGATCAATATGATGAACATAATACAGATGTGTAAGCAAAATGTACCATAACAGTAGATGTATGAATGATCACTGCTGCAATGGCCATTCGCTCTCTCCACCCCCCCTTGTTTTTTGGTGTGTTTTTTATGCCAGGGTGTGGACATTTATTTATTTTTGCTCTTCCTAGCATTGTCCTTTCAAGGCTCAGCCTCCCTCTCTCACTCTCTCTCTCTATCTGCTGGCAGGAAAGCTCTGAAGGGCTTTGTACCCAAACGTGTCTTGTTACCTGTGTAGGGGGTTAAAATTACTGTCGTTAATTGTTATTATTTTTATTTCATTACATTCTGATATTTAAAGTGTATAGTCAGTAAAGTTGGTTTTAATTGTTGGGTACAAGGAGTGTCTGCTGATGAAAGTGATTGACACTGCTGTTATTTGTTCAAGTTAAGCAGTCATTATTTTGGCTTTACAAAAGTAGTGTGCATTTGTGTGAAGCCACCTAGAATACTTTACTGGCTATATTTATAATGCAATAAGATATTTGAGATGCATTGTCAGTAATGTGGCTATAACTGATAAGTACGGGGAATGTCTGTAATGAACATGACAGAGTGTGTATGAGAGCGTGATAGCAGTGTACCTAGCATTGTACTCAAAACGTGGCTGTCTGTGGGTATCTGGGTAGGATGTGTGTGACAGCAGCAGATCTTTGGCAGAGAGTCATATTGAGTAGTGTTGCCATCAAATAGTGCTTGGTTCTCTTAAGTTTTTGGCTATGATTCCTTCCGTGGTGAATCTGCATTTACTCCCTATCTCTGTTTTGTTTTTTTTGTTTTGTTTTGTTTTGTTCTTGTTTTTATGTCACATGTGCTTTGGTTTCTTCTCCCAGACTCACTTGTGTAATACATGCTTATGGCCAGTTCCACTTTTATTTTCATCTTAATCTAACATCAGAGGGGAACACAGAAGGTAACTATCTCATTTTGGAGAGATAGGAAGGCAAGCTCTAGTCCCAAATATAATTTATATTTCTTTGCATTTGTCTTTTCATTTTATTGTGAAATTACTATTATGTTAACTATGAACATTCAGCTCTAGACAAAACTTATTTTTCCTTGAAAGAAAAAAAAAGACAGTTTCTTTCCTTATGCAAGATTTTTTGTTCAGTCCATCATTAAATCAAAAGGTTTTGTGTGTGTGTGTGTATATATATATATATATATATATATATATATATATATATATATATATATATATATATATATATGGGTCTACTTTCTATCACCGAACTTCCGATTCACCGACACACAAGTTACTGACCCCAAACAACCGAAAACACACAACACCAACAACTCAAAAAACCGAACACCACTACACCGACACAAAAAATGTCAACTACACATTGCACACAATAACATATCCACTAACCTTAACCTAAATCCTAACCCTAACGTCCGACACTACCGCACACTTACCCAACCCGCACCCTAACCCTAACTCACTTAACCCACCCCTAAACCTCAACACCGTCACTATCGCACACTTACCCTACCTGCACCCTAACCCTAACTCACTTAACCCACCCCTAAACCTCAACACCGTCACTATCGCACACTTACCCTACCTGCACCTTAACCCTAACTCACTTAACCCACCCTAAAACATTCAGCCCGTCACTATCGCACACTCACTCCACCCGCATTCTAACCCTGACGCACTTAACCCTTCCCTACACTGCTCTACGTCACTTCTACACACTTACCTCACCAGAACCCTTAGTCCGACACTACCGCACACTCACCTTTCCCACACCCTAACCTAAAATCCCTCACTATCGTACACTTACCTGTCTGCTCCCCAATCCTAAATCTTTCACTTTCGCACACTTACCGGATCGCGCTCACACGCTGCCGTTGTCGGTCTCTCAGCTGTCGGGATATCGCGTTTTCGGTAACCTACCTGTTCCGTCTCGGTCTTCCGGGTGTCGGTGACGTGGCGCTTCGGTTATTCGAAGTAGACCCATATATATATATATATATATATATATATATATATATATATATATATATATATAAAGATTTACAATGCATCTCATTGTTAGAACCCTATGACTACTTCTGGGGACCTAGTGGCTCCAGACCCTCCCACTTCATTATGTTACTTCCTCCAGACTTATTACAGTAGAGTCTCGGACCATTTAGGGTGTGTTAAAAGCATGAGGGAGTGCTAAACAGTAAGACAATCTGCAAAAAAGAAAGAAAGAAGTAGTCTGTCTGGACTGTGTGGGACTAAGATGAGGAAAAAATAGGGAGGAGCACTGAGGAGGTGGAGGGGGGGTGAGCGTGCAACAAGGAGCCCCATGGAGTCCTTTGTTTTAGTCTCCAGTTCACCTAATGCAGGCCTTGTTGATTGCAGTCTGACATCTGAAGTGTATATAGTCGGTAAAGTGAGTATCATGAGTGGGTAAATACTAAGGCAGTCTGTTGTCAGATCAATGGTAATGGTTACTGACTTGCTGTAATAGTCTCACCCCATTCCAATTCCCTCCACCTTTTCAGTTACTTCCTACAGGCCCCTCTCTCTTTAAAGTCCCAAGCTGTCACTGACCAACTCTGAAACAACACATACTAGAAGAGGAGAAAAAAGGTGTAAAAACATGTACCACCTACATGCCCTTTTAGCTACTTGCCCTTTTAGCTACTTGTTCCCCAGACCTACTATGTCTCACAGAAACCTGGCTTAAACCAAGTACGAAAGACACACAGATAATCCCACCAGGGTATGATATACTAAGAGCAGACCGAATAACTCATAAAGGTGGCGGTGTAGCCATACTCTACAAAAATACATTACAAATCTCCCTTGCCTCTCCACAACCCCTCCTAAGAAACAATGCCGAAATTCTACTTGTAAAACTTCAACCAAACAAACATAAAAGCATAAATATAGCATGTATTTACATCCCCCCAGGCAACAATAATAACAACACCTTAGAGGACTTTCTCCACTGGTTAACTCAAACTCACCCCCAGGAATCCATAGTGTTAGGTGACTTCAACATCGATTGGAATTCCTTCTCATCTAGCTCCCCATCTAGCAGCATAAATCTACATGGCTTTTCTCAGCTCATATCCACTCCTACCAGACTAGGTAAACCCCAAAACAAAGACAGCATCCTGGACTGGATCCTTACTAATAAAGATCCTGACCAGTACTCAGCAGGTGCTCACCCAGAGGTCATGAGTGATCACTTACTCACCTATGTTATCAAATTCAAGAAAAAAAAATCAGGAACAATAATAAATTCAACGCCTCCATTTTTCAAACTGAACTTAAAGCCCACAACTGGACAATACTCAAGTCTCTTCCTCTTGAAGAGGCAGTTATCTACTTCAACACCACCTTCCTCAAGATTCTAGATTCCCATGCTCCAATACGGTCCATTAGAACTAAAACCAAAACCGCACCATGGCTCTCTAAGGAAACAAAATCCAAAATCCTATCTAGAAACAAGATGTGGGGCACATGGTACCTCTAAAGACCCACACTCCCACCAAACCTTCCGCAACTTAGAAATGAAACTAAAAGAATGATCTTAAATGATAAAAAAAACTTCTTCGTCCACCTCCAACACAAACACCTTAATAATCCACAAAATTCTGGGCAGGCTTAAACAAGCTCCTGCACCCAGGCCAGGCAACCACCCCACTCCAACAACTTGCAAACAACAGTGCCCTGTAAACATTGCTAACACATTCAATAGTTTCTTCACAGAAACTATACAATCCCTGGCCACACAATTCAAACAAACAACCAGCCCACTCCACTACCCATGCCAGCAGAATACTACAACTACATCAGATCATCTATTTACCTTCGATCCAGTACCCATATCCTTTATAACATCTCTTCTTAAAAAACTAAAACCCACTAAGCTAGCAGCTGACCTTCTCCCAGCTGAGTTTCTGCAAAAGCAGCTGAGGCCATTTCCTATCCCGTCTCCATAATCATAAACCGTACCTTGTCAGAAGCCTTCATCCCTCCATATGGAAAATGTCCCACATTATTCCTCTCCATAAAGGTGGTAGCTCACTAGAGCTAACCAACTACAGACCTATAGCTATACTCTCACCCTGGCCAAAATTATGGAAAAGTGTGTCCACAAACAACTGATGGAACACCTCACCAAAAATAAAATTCTAGCTAACTCCCAACATGGCTTCAGGCCAAATCACAGTACCACATCAGCCCTACTATCCTTTTCTAATACCATCAATAACTTCAGAAACAATAATAAACTATCATCTGCTCTTTTCTTAGACCTCTCCAAGGCCTTTGATATGGTGAACCACATTCAACTCCTCCATACATTAAAAACTATCACTCAGCAATTCCACGCTGAAATGGTTCCAATCCTACCTGTCCAATAGGCAACAGGCTGTTCTATGGCAGGACAAATTATCTACATGCCTACCTGTTACACTTGGAGTTCCCCAAGGATCTATTCTTGGCCCTCTTCTCTTCACCATCTTTGTTAATGACCTGCCCACAATCACCCCCATGCCACATGCATTCAATATGCAGATGATTCGACTATCATCAGCACTGCCTCCAACCTGGCAGACCTCACTGCTTCAACCCAAGACACCTTCAACCTAATAGAAAAATGGTTCTCAAGTCGACAACTAGTTCTCAACCCCAACAAAACAAAACTACTTACTTTCTCACCCACTAACAAGACTCTTCCCCCCACCTTCTCTATTACATCCTCCAATGGAATCACTATATCACCAGAAGCTCACACAAAGCTATTAGGTGTTACCATTGATAACTCCCTTAAATTTTACACCCATTTCAATCTTACCATCAAAACCGTCAATAAAAAGCTTGGCTCTCTCTATAAAGTAAAACACTTTCTCACTCCTCATGCTAAAATTTCAATTGCCAGCACACACCTACTATCAACTCTTTTCTATGCCTCCCCCCTCTTTACAAACCTAAACAAGACAACCCTTAACAAACTTGCTTCTTGTTACAATCACATAGCTAGATTTGCCACAAATTCCACCTTTAGAACGCACCACTGCACTAACTTGAAGCAACTAGGGTGGTTAGAGTTTTCCAGCCAACTCCATTTCAACCAACTCAAAACGGCTCACCAGATACTGTATCACCCAGAGAAAACACCAGCTCTGAAAAACATCATTCACCCCTATATCAACCTGCAATCTTACGCTCCTCCAATAAGATCTTAGCTCAAACTACCAAAGCCAATAATTCTGCTGGGGATTCTCTATTCTCAAACTTTGTAGGTAAAATGTGGAACTCCCTACCGACCACGCTCACCTCAGAACCCTCACTCCTACAATTCAAAAAAAAGCTCAAACCCCATCTCAATACTCTCTGGCAATGTCCCTGTTCCAAACCTGATTAACCACTATCATTTACCTTTCTCTTACCTCACTATTCTTAACCGCTTTTTAACAAGGCGCCTTTGTAACTGACCTATGTTTTTTTTATATGCTGCTGTTGTTTTTTTTTTTTCCCAAGATGTGATGTATCTTTATATTGTATTTAGAACTCAACTATCTTCCTTTTTTTGCATTAACAATGTTCATAAGTCTGTTATGTACTTGGAGCTTTTCTCCCCGGGCCTCCGCTGAAAATGGACATGTATCCAGTCGGACTCTCCCGGTTAACAAATGTAAAATAAATAAAATAAATAAATAAATGTAACACCTGTTGTTTCGTCTCTGAATTTCATGACCAAAAATCAAAGCACAACATATTTTTATTTAACATTTGTTTACTAGGAAAGAGCCCATTTTCAGCAGAGGCCTGAGGAGAAATATTCCAGATGCATGTCTTTGGAATGTGGGAGGAAATCAGAGGCAACCCACATGAAAACAGGGAGGACATGCAGACTCCGCACAGAAGGCATTCCAGCTGAGAATCAAACTGGAGAACCTTTTACTATGAGGCAACAATGCTAACCACTGCACCGCCCATATGTGATAAAACATGTTCTGATGTACTAAAATGCCGACTGCAAGAACCTGTACTTGTTTCTCCTACATTGTTTTGTGGCACAGTATTAAACTATATAATAAACTGTAGTACGTCTGCAATTTTCCAGTGGGTTAGGAAACAGGGAGTCCAGATAAATCAGTTATATTTGGCAGCAAATTCTGTTTCTGTGCTTTAATTTTTCCCCTTTTATTTTCACCAGGCGGTGGTTATAAATATTTTAAAAATATACATTCTCTGAGTTGTTGCATAGTGCATTGGCTGTATTTAGGAAAATAGATAGATTAGTGGATAACTCTTTACAGACATGCACATATGTGTTTACTGTCATTGTTTGTTACATAGCTCTCCCATGCAGCATTTCCAGCATATAGCAGCTGAGTCCCATATATCTGTCAAAATCCTTCCAAAGGAGCATTAGTTTGTATTCTGAATGAACTGCTTTATTTTTATGACTGCTCAGATGGTCTATAACCATTTTCCTGCAACAACTCAGGGAGCATTATTTTGGATTTAAGTTTCCTTTTAATAATTTCTGATTCCCAAAGTGGGCTAAAGTTCCTTTTTATTACAGTTATTTAAAGTAAGTGAGAGGACATTCATGTTTATGTTTTAAAAGTCTAGAAAGTGATCATGGAGACCCCCACTCCCACACACACACCTTATGTAGCTAGCAAGATATGTAGCTGTGAAGTTGATGTGTGCCTACTAGTCATTTTATAGAGGTTGTCAAGAAATTGTGGCATTAAAGGAGTATAGAAAATGCTGTAATATTTATTCTACTTGCTGATATGTAAAAATGGACAAAATGTTAAAAAATCTGTATAGGAAACTTCTAAATAACCCCCCCCCCCCCCCCACACACACACACACACACAAAACACAGATCATAATGCGATGCTTTTGAATGTCAAAAGTTAGCCTAACTGAACCAGATGAAAGCATTTACATTTCTGAACTAATCCCCAACCCCCTCCACCCCACTTGTTTAAGTGATAAGAAGAAAAGGAACTCTCAAACAAGTGGGGTGGAGGGGTTGGGGATTAGTTCAGAAATGTAAATGCTTTCATCTGGTTCATTTAGGCTAACTTTTGACATTAGTATTATAGTATAGTAAACTGAAGAATGGAAGGTGCAAAAGTCACTAATAACGACAGAACAAGCACCTCAGACCCAGGAGATAAATACACATGGTTTAATGAAAGTCAGTGTAAAATTAAGATAAAATAACGTTTCCAAAAGTCACGTTTTCTTCTCCAACTTCGTCAGATAAAAATCCTTTTGTGTTCCACTCTTTATATACAGAACCAAATCATTAAGCAATTAAACCATATCCAATGAAGTCAAAGAAACAATAACATACATATAAAATGTCACTTCATTCCCAAGCTTCAGAAGGAGTAAACAGTAAAATGCATATTTATGTAATGATAACCTTTGCATAATATATGTAATAAATATTTTAAGTTTCAAAAATGTAAAATCAATAAATATTATAAGATCTTCAAATAAAACTTTAATGTATATGTATAACTGGAATAAAATAAATTTCACAAAATGATAAGAAGAAAAGGAACTCTCTATTAATACTATACAAGGTCTAATGGTCTCTCTTGGGAATATTTGATGTATATGTGAAGAGTGGTCATGTATATACAGGTTTAACAAGTCTAAGGCTGACCCTATACTGTGCTGCCATTACAAGCCAATGACTTCAATATGTTATCAGAGAAGCATAAATTACAATTCTAGCTGAATTAAATTGCTTCCTGTCCATTTTCTAGCATTTGTGTAGCATTTGGTCTTATATTAGCCTAAGTGCACAACATAATCAGGTTTCAACCCCCACACAGAAAAAGACTCATTTTTTAAAGGCTGGAAGAAATATATAAAACTGTTACAGGTCTTAATAGACAAATTGGTTCAGTAAGTTTGTGAAGCAATGCCCTTCAGCAGTCTAATTCACTGTTCAGGCTCTGCAATGCACATGTTCTCATGAAAACATGTAACTACAGAAATGAATCATAGCTGCAGTGGAGCAAACTTGGTAAAAAGGTTAAATTACGTGTCAGTGGTCATCTCATCATGTTATTAAGCAGAGGTCAAAAAGGGATTGTTGCAGACATTCTAAGTCTGGATACTCCAGAGGGAAAAAAAATAGCAAATGGAATGCTAAATGACTGCAACAGTTAAGAAAACCTCAGCTTCATAACTGAAGATCTGTCAACTGTGGTCTGCGCTGGCATTTTCTGAGTAATGACAACATAGTTTCCTAAGTGGTAGCATATTCCTGTTGTTACAGACAGAGAATTCCCTTGCCTACATTGGGTAGAATTGCTGGCTTCTCATATGGAGTACAAAAGATCTTCAGTCTGCATTACCATTCATACTTGATAGGCAGTTTTAAACTGAAGCTTTTTTGTTTGATGTTTCTAGTGTAAATAAGGAGAAATGAGATTTGCATACAACTAATCCAGACTATAAAAAGAGCAAAAAGGCAACATCAGAGAGACTGCCACTGAATAGCAGGATCCTCTCTGTCATTCACCACTCCCATTTCACAAAAAAGTAACACAAACACTTGTTGGAAAAATGTTCTAGCCATGTATTTATTAAGCCGTTTGCTGCCTTGTCAGATCAAAGGATGTGCACAAATTCTTGACTCTGTGGTGCCTGCAAAAAAAAAAAAAACACATGCACACATATGTACACACAAACACACACACACACGCTTTCATATTCATATTTGGCTACTATGACATTGATCAAGTGCTTATATTGTTGAAACAAGAATAATCAACTTGTTTGTTCAATTCCATTTGCTTCATCCTCATAATCATGCTAACCATGGGGAAATCCTGAGTTACCCACACCGAGTCATGGATTTTTGCTAAATTAATCAAGACAAAATGTACTTGCAGCTCTAATATCATTCTGCCTCCTCTGCTTTTATCTGCCTGTCAATGTCTCAAACACTGTTTGCTCTGTTTGAATCTTGCCCCAATATTACTTTGGCAACATGTTTAAGAAATCAGAGAAAAAATAATTCTCTGGTGGGAACAGATGCCAGAAACTGCACTTAGGAAAAGTACATAATTTTGTGAATATCCAGCAGGATATGTGTACCATAAATTATTTGGGGTCTCTGTCTATATTTGTTTTATATATACTGAGGAGACTAACTTTACCAACATAAAGAATGTTTTTAAAACTCTCTATAAACATGAAAGCACTCACAAAATGTACATGTCTTTATGTAATCTCCAGTCTGTAGATTATTAGCAGTCAAGTACTGTGGCTTGATAGGAGTCTTGTTTTAAGGTATCCGTAGATGTGCTGGTCACAGTAGAGACTACACAGAGTATGCCAGACAGCAACATGTAACTCCTTATAAATTACAGAAGGAGTCAGTTCTGGACACATTGTAGGTGCTTCGAAGCGTACTTTTGGCCAGCATCAAAGATTAAAACAATACTCATTTCATGACCATTAATCATACATTGACTTAGGAATGAGATCCATTCCTGTCATGGTACTAGAAACCCAAAAGACTTTTAGAAATTAAACTGAGGAACAAAACTAGTCCATATAAGTATTTCTATATGACAATGATGTTGATGATATGAGCATCCTTAATATTCTAGAGGCTTAAGATATGGCAACCTTTGAAAAAAATAAAAGAAAGTTTGTTACAAAATGATTTGTAGCAAAATATATAAATGAATTTACCTATTAAAAATCAAATGATTTAAATCGTTATTTGGTGATAACAGCAGTACTTAAAAAGTCACAGATGAAGCCTTGCTACTGATAAATGAATAGAAATATGTCAAGAATGAGCAGGTGCCATCCTGCATTGTTTTATTCTCTCAAACATATGATGATACTATGACAGTTTTGGCTTACATTGTGATTTTTAAGTGCATGTCTGGACATGAAAGCGGAAAATGAAAATGGACTTGCAAACAATGCTTCTAGGAGTCTTACAAACAAGCAGGTTGGAACTTTTCCTTTCTATTTTTGTAAATAATGTAGGTTTGTTAAGGAAGGTCCCATCATGATGTTACCAAAATTGAATAAAACCTTAGGTGTTAATCAACATTATGATTGTAACTCTACTAAGGTTATGTATGTCTCAAGTTGCCCCTGCTATGAGGCTTTCTATGTAGGTTAAGATACCTGGTAGCTCTCTCAGTACCCTGTTGAGCATGTTTATGCACTGAAATATAAGCCAACAACTAAAGCTTTGTATAGACACGCTGTGGTGTACAGCAGTTTCACAAAATTCCCTCTCTCTTTCTTTTTGTTATAGATTTGGTGCAGGATTAATTCCAAGAGTGATGATTTAAATGCATTACTAGGAATGCAAGAACTGGGATGGGTGCTACAGGTTCTATAGGATAAATAACAGTGCAATCATTAATTATGTCTTGAAACATAGGATGGACAAATTAGAACCTTGGGAAGAAACAGTTTAGTTCTTCCTGGTATCATTTTATGCAAATGTGGATTTGTGGCAACAGCCTAGTTGGCCTATGCCTAAGGCTGGCTATGGGCATGAATATAGATTTTTTTCCCCTGGTGCCATCATATCCCAATGGTTTGGGTACTGTGTACTTTACTGGATGTTTTTCAAGCTTTTGATACAAATATTAATGCTTTACTACTATATGTACATGTAGTTTTGGTGTACTCCATTGTCTCCCGTTTAAACACATGATATGAATACTTAGTTCTATCCAAATGTTTACCTTGAACTTGCCAGACAAGTGACACAGATGCAGGGTATTTGTTTGCACCACCAGAAACTTGAGTTTAAGAACTGAAATGGGCTGATAGTAGGACTGGCTTGGGGATGGAGAGGATGAAGCTGGCCGCCATCTCTTCAGTCCTGGGAGAGAGTTTGGGAAACTTGATGACCATTGCCTGTATGGCCTCTGGTGGCAACCAGGGGCTTTGCAGGTCACTTGCAAAAAGGGGCAGCGACAATTGCTGTTAATCAAACACCGGTCATCTGGGATGCACTCAGGCCTTTGTTCCTCTGTTCCACATAGCAATTTTTTAATTTGTTTTAGAAGGGTAGTAAATGTTATTTATAAGTTACACC
>NC_056750.1:269657226-269673740 GCF_019279795.1 Protopterus annectens
CTAGAAGGAACCTTGACTTTAGCAGCAATTTCCTTGTTGACTGCTACCAGGTTACTACTAGTGCCAGTCTCAAAGCAGCTGTATGCAGGCTTGAATCAATGCTCCTCTGCTTATTTTCCTCACAAGAAGGAACATAACAGCAGTGCAAATCCCAATCTTGTTACTGAAATGTGAGTAGTCTTATCATAGATGTTGCAGGAGTCACTAGGCTTGTAGTCTTGTATTGGTGGTAGCACTGGGTAGCTTGTTCAGAAGCTCAGAACAATACAGCACAGAGTTGTACAATGGTCCAAAATTTAAACTGAAGAGATTCCCACTGAAACAACAACCAGATCAACTGGTAAAGTCCCACATGCACTGCCCACTCAGAGTTGTTTAGGAATTGGTGTGCCTCTGCTTTCTCCAACCAAAAACAAAATAGTTGCACTAATAGTACTAATCCCAAACTGACTTCTGGTAGGGAAGTCACAGTCCCTTCAGTGTTCTGCAGTGTCTAAGTGGGCTAGAAATTAGTGTCCCTATTTTTATCTCACCAGGAGCAAAACAGCAGCACTAATCCCAAGCTGGTTCCTGAGAAGTGAATTGCTTGTTCTCCAGCGATCTGTAGACTCATACCAGATGTTACACAATTTAAAACTAAGCTGGAAAGGGGGATTAATGTTGTAAGTATTGCTGTGTGTACGTAATGGGTGGGAAGTTATGAAAGTGAGAGTAAGTGAAGTTTTACCATTCTATGGGGAGGATCCAGTATTACAAGCAGATGAGGTAAGACATCAAGGAGCTTCTAAAGTCACATTTGCATAGAGGTAGGCAACGTGAGAACCACAGGCTATAAAAACACTATAGAGAGAGGGTGGGCAGGGCCACAGATCAGCTTTAGCTGCCAGGTCTCATAGATTAAACCTTGTCCTGTTCTGTTTACCTTAAAGTGTCCCCAAACAGTTAACACATGCTCTGATGCATCTGGTGACTATAGTGCCATGATGTACTTCTGTCACTCCAGCCATTCCTTTTATGTTCTGTTCTTTACTAAAAAGCTATGTAAACTTTTTTATCAAAAACACACAGAGAAACCTGACTTTATTCCTTGGTGATGTCAACAGAGAAATATCACATGGCTGTGTCCATAGATTTTAATGAATGCACCTCCGTGCATGTACCGTGGTTCATTGGATGCAACCTCAGGCAAGCCCTGAGGTGATGTCATCCAGGGATAAGCTGGTCAGGCATCAGCATATATAAAATTTTAATTTTTACCAGGGGATTACATTAAAAGCAGCTAAGAAATGGAACAACAGGATGGAAAATACATTTCAGTGCTGCAGCACTACATGCCATGGCGTGCAAAGCCCTCAAACTGTTTAGGGTCAATATATTTATCAATACTATTTTTCATCTCCTCTCACAATTAAAATACAGATGTAATGTTGCCCTTTTCATTCTTCCTCAACATATGTTTCAAACCTAATCCTCCTTTCCAACTCGGCCACTTATTCCAGACTTCAAATCCAACTCTTGAGCTCCTCCCTCTACCCATAATGCCCGACTGCATCCTCAAAGCCCCCCATATCTCATTTGCTGCCTTTGCAAACAGATGCAGGTTTCCATAGCTCTTGAACGATCTTTGGGGTATTTCATGAGTAACTAAAACCTTGTTAAATATCTTATTGCATTTCCTTTTCACGGCTTCATATATCTTCTCTGCTAGTTTTTTTTTCTGGTGTTGGGGTCTTTCTTCCCATTCTACTATTTTTAATAGTAGCCTTTAATACCATAGTTGGTATCCCCCTTTACCCTTCTTATCAGTTTATTTATATTTTCCGTTGTTGGTAAGTGATCCTTTCTACCTTTTTTCTGCTATTAAAAAAAAAAGTGTTGCTGTTCTTTCTGATTTTATTGTATTCCTCTTGTTAGATACTAGATGTATTTTTGTTTTCTTGCTGTGGGTGTTTTTTTTCTGACACTATGTTGGAGAAGTCCACAGCATTCAAAATTGCACTTCTTGTGGGCATAAGATTCTTAAATTCAGATGCCCACAAGCAGTGCGTGTATTATCTAGGGACTGGACATCTTGAGACTGCCTGTAAAATTTGCTCTACTTTTAATCTTAGGGCTTTAGTGGATCATCACAACAAGCTTATTTTGACAGGATTTCTGCCATCCACTGCTCCTTCAGGGGCTCAAACCACCTCCAGAAACTGTAAACCCGCTCCCTTGGAGCATAGGAAGTGCTCCACTATGAAGTCCCCCAGGTTTTTTTCAGAACCTTCTACAAAATTGAGAAAAATGTCAGATCTTAGGCACCTGGATCCTAAGTCTCAGCCATCGGATCTGAAGGGACTCTGGCTGACAAAGTTTGCAGATGATTGCAAGATGGGAGCTATTAACTTCCCAAGTTATGTTGACATCCTACAAAATGGCCTCACTGTGACCGACTGGTATCAGAACCATGACTTTAAGCTCAATGCCAGAAAATGTGTCATCATCCCCTTTGGGAAAAAACTGGTTCCCATGAATTACCACATTGATGGTAGTCCACTGAACAAAGAAGGTGTTATAAGAGATCTGGGAGCACAGGTTGACAGCAACCTCTCTTTTGATCACTACATTGCCACTGTGGTCAGAATGTCCTTCTTCGTGGCACATCTCATTACTAAGAGTTTTGCATCCAGGAAGAAAGAGGTCATTGTCTCCCTCTACTCTTCCCTCATTAGGCCAGTCATCGAGTACAATGCCCCATTTGGCATGTACCTCACTAGACACCTGCAACAACTGAAGAGGCTGCAAAAGTACCTCACAAAGTGGATCCTAGGCCTTAAACATTTGTCCTACATGGACAGATTCAAAAAACTCCAACTATTCTCTGTCTCATATCGCTTACTTAGAGACAATCTCTGCTTGACTTACAAAGCCATGTCTGACCCATCTCTGTTAGAAATGCTACATCTAAAGAAATCCCAATGCCTCTGCACCACGCACTCCAGAGACCTCATCCTCATTACTACAATTAACAGAACATGCTGGAGGGACCGGTTCATAACCCAGAGACTGCCCATGCTATGGAATAGACTTCCCACACATGTCAAGCAGAGCACCTCACTGACCCTCTTCAAGAGAAATCTTGATAAGTGGATGGGAAACAGAAAATTCACCCCGGGGATAACTCCAGTGGCTCTACTTGACAGACGCACTGGGAACTAAGGTTGGGTAGCATTATGCCAGAGTAATCCTATGGCTAGGTTTGTAAAGGCCCCAGGGCCATTAGCCTAGTACAAACCTATGAAGGCTTCATATCCTAAACCTTATACAGCCATCATAATCATTAGCCAACTACTGTACCATCAGATCCTAGACCCTCAGATCCAAAGCAGGGTTCCATGTACAGGAGTACTAATCCAAAGTACTCCATTAAGCCAATTTCTCCTACCGCTGTCTTCAAAGTTGCTTCAGAAACCCAAGAAGCACTCTAGGTTACCTTCCAGTTCCTCCTGTAGGTCATCCAGGAGCTTGTCAGAAGTGGACTTGGATAGGATGATGCGAAAGTTTCTCAGAGCTCAGTTTCCAGATGGGGGTCTTACCAGCTTCATCCCCTACTGGATCCGTGAATATGCCAACAAGTTCTGCAGCAATTTTTTTCTCCTTCTCTGATTTGTCCTGTCATTTCAGAGTCCCAGGATCTGATATCCCCAAGGGGTCCAGTGTCTGAATCGAGGAAAGCAACCAGAATCAATAAGTGTCCAGCCAGTTCATTAGAGGAACTTCCCCTCTCTTCCAAGACCTCACCTGAACATCCCACAGAGGCGATTCATCGGAAGAGAAAATGTAAAAAGAGACACATTAACTCCCCTCTGGAGTCTCTTACAGAAGATACCGATTTTGATGAAGGAGAGGGGTTCCCAGATCACCTCTGGATGACATCTCCTTCAGGGTTATTGTAGAGATCCTGAAACAGAAAGTTGGCTGGTCTTTCCACAACCCCTCACCAGAAGAATCAGTATTTTTGAAAGCTTTGCTTCTGCCCCATCTACATCTTGAGTTACCACCCCACAGAGGATGAACTTATTGATCTAGTTTCCCGCTGGGCTTGGAAGGAGCCAAACATCATCAAACCCATTCCAAAGAGATCAGGCAAGTTTTTGGTACCCCCCATCTGACAGACCACACTGGAGCAAAGGGGTTCCAGTAGATGCTATGGTGGTGCAAGCAGCCACCAGGAAGGGGCTAGCAGAACAGAGCTCTACTGTCAATCTGCCTAACAGGGAGTCTAGAGCATTGGACAGGTTTTGAAAGCAAGTTTTCACCTCAGCAACCTTTGCCCTGAGGTCACTCAGTTACCTGGCATAATTCATTCAGCTTCAGAGAGATTTGACCAAGGAGATTTCAAATACTCTCTCAAAGTCCATGTCAACTGAGAATTTCAAAAAGACATCCTCACAACTGGCCACTCTATTGTCCATATCCAATGCTTCAATGAGGTTGATCTCTCATATAGCTGAAGGCTCCACACAAGCAGCCAGTTCAGGTTTTGCCATAAGGAGACATGCCTGGATGCAGCTTTGTGACTTTGTGGAACCTTTTAAGATGTCCTTTATTAACACCCCTTTTGTTGGCATGTCCCTGTGTAGGCCATCAGTTAAGGAATCACAGACCTGCAGTGAACAAAATGGAAAGACTCTGCCATGGAAATCAGATTTTCTATGCCTCAATGATCCTTCTCCAGGAATCAGAGAGATGGTAAGAAGATGTGGCTCCAGAAATCTCAGGGACCCTTCCAGGATCCATGTGGTGAGAGTTCCTCTAGAGGCAGAGGAGGAAATTTCATCCTCAGAATCAAGGCTTTAGAGATTCTTTTTTGGACAGGACCATCCATAGCTCCTGAAGTGTAGAACAGAGTGTATGTGCTGTATCTTTAAGAAGCATATCAAGGACTGAATGTGCACATATAAGTAGCAGACACATGCTATACCCAGTGGCATTTTTAGAGTCCAGCCAGAGAGTGAGCATGCATGAATGCAATAGCTAGTTTGTATATAAGTTACCTAAGTTAAAGTCAGTAAACTTCTATCATGATATTTTTGCACTTAATAAAGCTGCCTGAACAGAACCCACAAAGACATGTCTATTGTATCCTGACTAGAAGAGTGACATGGTGTCAGAACCAGGATTCCAGAGATTGCTATTCGGAGCCACAAGGTACAGAGATG
Source organism: Protopterus annectens (assembly GCF_019279795.1). Taxonomy (NCBI): domain Eukaryota; kingdom Metazoa; phylum Chordata; order Ceratodontiformes; family Protopteridae; genus Protopterus; species Protopterus annectens. Next base: position 269,662,431 of record NC_056750.1, read on the forward strand.
ACAGTGAATGTAAACTAAGAGAAACAAGCATGGAAAAGAGCCAGAAAAGAACCAAAGATAATGAAAACATGCGCGAACAGCTTATTTTATAAAAAAAAAAAGATAAAACAGAGCATTACAAGGGCACAAACCGCATTATTAAGCAAGCGGGAGGCACAAAAGGTTTATTAACTAAGCAAAATGTTTAAGATATTTGATGAAACGATTATCAGAAAAGCAAAATTAGTATGTTTAAAGCAAAATGAGTGTGTTTGAGGCAAAACAGGCATGTTTAGAGTAAAAGGAGCACAGGAAAAGTACAATGGGCATGAAAAGAGATTAAACAAGCAAAACAAATATAATAAGGGTAGAAAGGGCACATTAAGCATAAATAAAGCAAGGTGACTGCATGTTTTTTGGCAAAGTGCTGTGTTTTGACATAACTATGACTTCATATTGTATCAAGGGCATAATTAGAGTTATTTGAAGTATCTCAAAGTGTGTAAAAGTGTATGCTTATTACTGTCTATGTATTCTGAAGAGTTTATGTGTGTGCAAAGTGCAACTATTTTGTGAACTACAGTCAAAGTATAGCCATTTTGAAAAGTTTCTTGTGCTGGGTGTGTCTATTCACAATGTGCCGCCATTACAGAGTGTTTCTTGCACTGTAAAGAATTATCTAGCAAAGTACCGCCATTTTGGGAAAATTTTGGTGTGCTGTGTGCACTGTTTATTTGTCAAGTGCAATTACTTTGAAATGTTTCTGATTCTGAACTTCTCCTGCCCAGTTCATTCACACTGTGCAGTTATTTGAAATATTTCTTACACTGATAAGAGGTGATTTCTTGCAGTACAGCAATTTCAACTTCTGCCCAGTTTATTCACACCATACAGTTATTTGAAATGTTTATTAAAATGGCAATAAATTACTTTAGCAATGCGGCAATCTCAAGAATATTACAGTGCCTGAGAAACTTATTTTGCAAAGTTCAGTTATTCAGAGGCTTGTTGTGCTATATTGGCATAAATTTCTGGCATATGTATCTGTGTGTGTGTTCATGCATATTTGCAAAACCCTTCACTGGTATGTGTTAATATGGTAGATGGATTTCGAAAGCCCTTAACACTTGTATTTGATCAGAATATTGCAGAGAATTGGAGAATATTTGAGCAAGAGTATGATAGTTTTATACAAGATGCTTATTCAAAGATGCACCCACCAGGGCATTCATTTTGCTAAACCTAGCCGGGTCAGAGGCCATTGAAAGAGACCATTCATTTGTGTATACACCACCAGTATATGAGGGAGAAGGTTAAAATCATCATATTGTTGTACAGACTTAATCAAGGGAAGACCCTGAGTGTTTGAAGTGTATATTCAGAGAGATGTGTAACTGCCAGACAAATATTTTCACAAGAGATCAGAAACCAGGGGAAACTTTTGCTGCTTATATAACTGACCTGAGAAACAAAACCAAAATGTGTTGGTTTGGGGACTTAAAAGATTAGTTAATAAAAGACAGGCTCTGGCTCATGTGTGGTATTAATAGTTCTGCTGTGAGAAAGATTTTGCTTCATGACAGTGATTTAACGTTGAATACAGCTATTGAGATTTGTCAAATCCATGAAGTTACAGAAAAACACAAAAGTATGCTTGCAAGTGACATGAGCATAGTTTCAGCAAGCTCCAGAGCAAATGTAGATAGCATGCAACACATAGCAAACAGAAGTAGGCCTAAGCACATGGCAGCCACAGCCCCTGCTTGCTCACCAGGGAAACCATGTAGTTTTCCAGGAAATTCTAAGAAACGAGCATGCTCAGTGCAATACAAACATGAATCAGCAAAACCCAAGTCCAGCTTTATTAACTGTCATAATTGTGGTGCCAATCATGAGTCTAAAAGAGAGAAATGCTTATCATTTGGTCAATGTCACAAGTGTAAAAAAATGGAACCATTTTAAAAAATTTTGCAAATCAAGTAAACCCCACACAGTTATAAAGAAAGGTCACTCAAAAAAAGAAAATTGATAAAATAAACTGCAATTCTACTTTCTATGTAGATGGTGTATCAGTAATTGGTGAAAGAGTTGATGCAGTGAATTTGATGGCAAAGAGCGAAGTGTTTTGTACTGTCCAGATCAATGTTAAATCCACCGAGCTTAAAGTGGACACTGGCTCAAAGTGTAATGTTATATCAGTAGATACATTTGCTAAAGTGAGAACTAATGAGCGACTCAGTGTAGCCAGTAGTGCAAAACTTGTTGCTTATGGAGGTGAAGAAATTCAAACCGAAGTCTCAGTAATGCTTTCATGTTATTTGGCTAAGAACTGTTACAGCTTGTTGTTCTATGTAGTTTAAAGAACTGTGCAGTCATTACTGGGTCTAAGAGACAGTTTGAGAATGAATTTGCTTTCTTTTCCCAAAGAAGTTCATCATATAAGTGCATATCCTAGTTCCAATTTTTCTGAAGCCATTTTCTCAGAGTATGCTGATGTTTTCGATGACGAGTTAGACAAGCTTCCAGTTGTGTATTCCATGACGTTAGACCCAGAGGTCACTCCCATAGTCATACCAGCAAGAAAAGTTCCGATAGCTATGTAGGATAAACTTAAAGCTCAGTTGGATAAAATGTTACTGCAAGGTGTAATTTGTCCAGTTACAGAACCGACTGATTGGGTGTCATCCATGGTAGCAGCTCACAAAAAAGGCTCAGATGAAATCAGAATATGTATTGACCCAAGAGATCTGAACAAAGCATTGAAGAGACCACATCATCCAATGAGTACAGTCGAAGAGGTCACAGCTCTGATACCGAATGCCACTGTTTTCTCTGTCTTGGATGCAAAACTTTCATTTTGTCCAGTGATGCTTGATCGCAAATCCTGACTACTTTCAGTACCCCGTTTGGCAGATACAGATTCCTAAGGATGCCATTTGGAATAAATTCTGCAAGTGAAGTCTTCCAGTGTGCAATGGAGAAAATTTTTTCGGGTTACCCTTGCCATAATAGTAGATGATTTATCGGTTGGAGGCAATGGTGAAGCAGAGCATGACGGAAAACTAAAGAGAGTTCTAGACAAAGCACATGAAGTAAACTTGAAGCTCAATCCTCTGAAGTGTAAATTCAGACTACCAGAAGTCACATATATGTAGGTCATTTGTTTACCAGCACTGGCTTGAAACCAGACCCATCTAGGCAAGCAGTTATTCTTGAGATGTCAGCACCAGATCATATTCAAGTTCTACAGCGATTCCTAGGCATGGTCAACTATTTAGGCAAGTTTATACCAGTGAATTGACACCACCTTTAAGAGAGCTGATGTGTAAAAATGTTACATGGCCTTGGTTGGAACAGCACCAGAAGGTATTTGAAGACCTTAAGCAGAAAATTGCTGCCCCACCTACATTAAGATGCTATGTTATCAATAAACCAGTCACTGTTTCCTGTGCTGCTTCAAAATTTGGTCTTGGCATAGTTATTCTTCAAGAAGGCAGACCAGTAGCCTATGCATCTAGAAGAATACTTACCTAAACTGAAATACATATGGTCAAATTGAGAAAGAACTTTTGGCAATAGTATTTGCATGTTCAAAGTTTCATGATTATATCAGTGGTTGAGCTATTCAGATTGAAACTGATCACCAACCTTTAGTTACTATTCTAAAGAAGCCTATGCATTCAGCTTCAGCGAAATTACAATGAATGATGCTCAAATTGCAAAAGTGCAACTTCAAAATGGACTATACAAAAGGCAAACTTCTTTATCTGTCTGATACCTTATCCAGAAATACAATAAAACAGCCTGACAAAAAGAATTTTGACTTCGATGTGATGACAGTGTGTAATTTCTCTACCACTAGACTTGATGAGCTGAGAGATCATGCAAAGACTGATAAGATTTTGCAAAAGCTCAACCACTACATTAATATTGGATTGTTGGATGGCCGTCAAAGCATTCTGGTGTACCACCTAAAGTGCAAACCTATTTTCCTTACAGAGCTGAGATGTTGATGGAAGATGGCATTATTTTCAAAGGCCCCAAAATTGTTGTTCCTGCTTCCTTACAACATGAATATATCCAGATTTTGAACTGTGGTCGCCCAGGTTCTGCATCTACTAAGAGAAAGGCACGAGAACTAGTATTTTGGCCTTCATTACTGAAAGACATTGATAAAGTACTTTCTTCTTGCTCAGTATGCAATAGTACTAAACTGCATTTGCAAAGAGAACCACTTCAGCTAAGTCAAGTTCCTGAGCTACCGTGGTCAACAGTAGCCACTGACATATTCGAGTGGAACAAGCAGCATTAATTAATATTGGTAGACTCTTATTCAAACTGGTTTGAGATTGATCTACTATGTAATCTATCATCCACTACTGTTATTACTAAGTTGAAACATCATTTCTCATTCCATGGTAGTCCACATAAAGTTATTTCTGACAACGGTACTCAATCTACTAGTCAGTTATTTAAAAGTTTGCAAGAGAATGGGACTTTGTACATGTTACTAGTAGTCCAGAATATCCACAGTCAAATGGACTAGCTGAACGTGCAGTGCAGACTGCAAAGCAACTACTTGAATGGACAAAGCATGATAATACTGATATCTTCTGAATTTACTTTTTCTCAGAAACATACCCCCATGACGATATACTTGGCTTGTCTGCTCAGACTTCTATCCAGGCAAACCAGAACAACGCTACCTATTAGTTCCAGTTTATTTAGGCCTAAAGCTAAGAACAACAGAACCATCAAAGCCCAGTTATTCAAGAAGCGTTCTATCCAGAAGTCCAGTTATGATAGGTCTAGCAGATTTCTTCGTCCATTGAAAGGAGAAGAGACAGTGAGGATACAAATGGCAAAAGGTTTCAACCAGACTGGACAAGTTACAGGTATATGTACCAAGCCGAGATCCTACTTCATAGAATTTGAGGGTGTGGAGTACAGGAGAAGTCAGAGACATCATCTTCTTGTACCAGAATCATTATCACAGCATTGTTCCTGTGATACAGACTCTAGATCTCAGAGCAAGTCAGACAGTGTTCCCGTCTCAGAATGCATCTTAACCTCTACTTCCATTCCTGAGGATGTTCCAGATATTCCCGAGGTTGAACACTCAGCAGAGACAGTTCCAGTTGCTAAATCTAATTCTTAATTTTACGTCACATGATTTGGTCATATTTCCAGATCTAATGTGAAAAACAGACAGACATTAATATAACTGTATATATGTACCTAGTTCTGTATAATTGCGTGACAAAGAACTATTTGTATTATTTGCATGTCAAATGAGATTCATAGCATTGCATGATCTATTTGTCAAAGAGGGAGGATGTAAAACAGAGTGTATATGGTGTATCTTTAAGAAGCATATCAATGACTGAACATGCACATATAAATAATAGGAACGTGCTATACCCAGTGCAATTTTGAGAGTGCAGCCAGAGACTGTGCATGTATGAATGCAATAGCTAGCTTGTATGTAAGTTAAAGTCAGTAAGCTTCTATCGTGATGTGTTTGTACATTATAAAGCTGCTTGAACAGAGCCAAGAAGACTCGTCTATTGTATCCTGACTAGACGAGTGACGTTAAACGCCTGACTGTCCAACTATGGAGGCAGCCAGGGGTCGTTTATCTTTGCACTCAGATACTAAGGCAATTATAACACAAGATACATGGGTGCAAAACATAATATCCAGGAGTTATTATGTACCATTTTCCCTTCTTCCATCTATCAAAAGGAAGAAACTTTCCAACATTTCACCCAGTCAGAGGAAGACAGCAGCACAAGAAATCCAAAAGCTGTTAGACAAAAGAATCATCCAACAGGTCCTTCCAGACCAGATGAGGTTTGGAACTTATTCACACTTCTTTTTGGTGCCAAAGAAAACGGGGGACCGCAGAACCATTTTGGATCTAAGCAACTTAAATCAGTACTAAAAAAAACAAAGTTCCGAATGGTCACGGTGCAGTCCATTCTACCCTTTCTACACAAGGACAATTGGATGTACTCTACAGATCTTCAGGATGCATACTATCATATCAAAATAGACAGATGATCCAGAAGACATCTTCACTTCTGGCCGGGAACCAGTCATTACATAAGTAATAACTCCAACACATCCTTAACAGTACCCACCTCCCCAGCTGATAATACCAGCTTATTCTACATTAAGCCCATTCAAACCATTTACATAAAAATGTTCCTCAACAAACTAAAACCCAATTGTCTCACTGCCAGTCATCTCCCAAATGAATTTCTAAAACTAGCTGCTGCCACTATCTCCTATCCTCCAATATTTATATTAATCAAATGCTCTGTCTCAGAACAGTATGTCCCTCTGTTTTGGAAAATATCACATATAATTCCCCTACACAAAGGTGGTCCCTCTGCGGACTTCTCCAACTACCGACCCATCGCCATTCTATCCCATTAGCCAACATCCTAAAAATGTGTTCATCAACAACTCCTTGGCCACTTTCTTAGGAACAACCTTCTATCCAACTCACAACACTGCTTCTGTCCCAAACACAGTACTAATACCACGCTACTTAGTTTTGCTAATAGTGTAAACCCCCTCAAAAACTAATGTCATCTAGTGTCATCTGTCTTCCTCAATATGTCGAAAGCTTTCAATATGGTATCACACCAAATTCTGCTAAACAAGCTTGCTGAATATAACCTCAGCCCAACATCCCTGAGCTGATTTCATAGCTACCTTTTCAACTGGCAGGAGTCTAACAAATGGGAAAACAACTCTCCCCTGTACTACCAGTCGACCCCTACTCTTCATCTTATTTATCAATAACCTCACTTCCTCTACTCAACTAGCCTCCATCATTCAATAAGCTGATGACACCTCTCTTATCTGCTCTGCCCTCCCAATTCAGGAACTCCAAGGTAAAACAAAAAAATCTCTGCAAGACATAGAAAGCTATCTCTCCAACTACCAACTAATACTCATCTCTAACAAAACTAAGCTGATGGTTTTTGGTTACAATAATACTAAAAATACTCCACCCCTTTCTCCATCCACTCCTCCAATGGCACAAAAATTGAACTGGTCACTCTAGCTAAACTTTTAGTTGTTATAATAGATGATTGTCTAAAATTCGATAAACACATATCCCTGACAATTAAAAAAGTTCACTGCAAACTTGACTTGCTCTACAGGGCAAAACCTTTTCTAACCAACAATGACAGACTAGCCACAGCCAGATTCCACCTACTATCTACCCTTCTTCACTGCTCCCAAATTTTTACCAATCTGCACAGAGCTAATTTAAACAAATTAGAAAGCTGCTATAACAAAATAACCAAGTTTGCCATTAACCTACCCCATAAATCTCGCCACTGTTACACCCTTTAAAAACTCAAATGGATTGAGCTACCCAGGCTATTATCTCTCAACCAACTAATCACTGCTCACAGTATAATCCACAAACCCAGCAACTTCCCTGCTCTCATTGACAGGTCTATATTATAACCGCAAAACCTCACATATGCGAATACGGAAATGTCGACACATATTAAGCGAACCACGAAAACACTGAACATCCTGAACAGTGAAATTCAAAATGTCGAATTAGCATAGTTGGCCAACCCCACCACCTGCGACGTACTACCTACCCAAACAAAATAAATAATCCACATACATACACTTAACAAAACCCTACTTCTAACACTAAACTAAAGCTTACATATATTACTATGTATGCACTTACCTTAACCCACATCCTGACTCTAAGGTCCGTAACTATTGCACAGCTACGTTAAGGAGCTTTACCCAAACAAAATAAATAATCCACATACATACACTTAACAAAGCCCTACTTCTAACCTTAAACTAAAGCTTACACATATTATTATGTATGCACTTACCTTAACCTGCACCCTAACCCTAAGGTCCGTAACTATTGCACACTTACCTTAAGGAGCTATACCAGAGAAGGGCCAGCTATGGCGATTCGACATTTCGAATTTTGTGCTTCGGGACGTTCTGTGTTTTCGCGGTCTGCTCAATATGTGTCGACGTTTCCGTATTTGCGCAACTGTGGTTTTGCGGTTGTAATAGGTAACCCTCATTGACCTAATCCAACAAAACACCAACACTAGATCCCTTAGATTGTCTGACAAATTAATTCTAAAGTTAACTAAATCCAATAACTTATGCGGAGATTCCTTCTACTCAAATAAAATAGTCAAAACCTGGAACTCACTCTCCCAACACATCCTAAAAAAACAGGCAATCACAAGTTCAAAATACTCTTAAAACTTATCCCAGTTGACTCTTGCCATCTTTCCCTCCCAAATAAAATTCTATCCTCAACTTCTCCTCTGGATGATAAAAATGTGCCTGACCTGTGTATAAGACTAAAGGGACTAAAAACATTTTAACTGCTTTTATCTTACTAAAGAGATCCATATAATAGAGTTTCCATTTTCTCAGTTTTTGTATTATCTTTTGTTTAGTCTCTTCCCATATATCCTTAGCTGCTACACTGGTATGATTTTAATCCATACTCTTAAATACTTCATTTTATCATGTTCCCATAAATATGAATATTGCTGACCCAATTTTGTGTGGGTACATAATTTACTGCTATTGCCTTTGTTTTAGCTTCATTAATTGTGTATTCTGAAAATATTTGAAAATGTGTCAAAATTTCCACAACATTGTAATGTCCCTTTCTGATTTTGGCAGGTATAAAATAATATCATCTGTAAATAGAGCCAGCTTTTCTTGACTACCAGTTATATCAATGATTTTCCGAGTCCTTTATTTTCTTTGCCAGTGGTTCTAAATATAATGTAAATAAGAAAGGGGAGAAAGAACACCCCTGCCTAGTTCCACTGCTCAAGCAGGAATTATCATAAAGGACCCCACCCACTCCTCCTAATTGACCTTATAATTTTATCTGGGAATGTAAATGCTTCCATTGCTCTGCTTACAAAATCCCATCTTACTCTGTCAAATGTTTTCTGTACTTCAAGACTCACCAGCAACAGTGGTATTTTCTTACAGTCTGCTTTCCTCTAGATCATTAGTGCTCTCTTAATATTGTCAAATGTTTGCCTCCCCTCCACAAAATCACATTAATCCATATCTATCAATTTTGGCATCAATTCTGCCATTCCTTTAGCAATCATAGACATAAGTACTTTATAACCATGGTTTAGTATTCTGTGTGGAGTATGCATGTCATCCCCGTGGTCGAGTGGCATTCAAAAGACATGCATGAATGGGCGTGCCTTCATTGAAGGTTAGGCATCGGGCTGGCACCTCGGCACTGTAAAAAGCTACTGCCAATCATTAGCGGACCGGAGTTCCGCTGTGGCGACCCCTAAGTGGGAAAAGCCAAAAGAAGAAGAAGAAGTATTGAAATGGGCCTGTGTGGAGGTGGGTCTGATGGATCTTTATCCTCTTTAGGTGTTACAGTTACCACAGCTTTTTTCCAGGATGTTGGTACTTCTCTTCCTAAAATACTGTTAAACAAAATCTTCCAGATCTTTATCAGTTATTTCCTTCCTAGCTTCCAAACTTCCACAGGAATACCATCTATTCCTGGGGACTTTCCTATAGATTGGTTATACATTAACATTTTTATCTCATCTCTTCCAATCATGTTAGTAATTGAGCCTCCTGTACCCCTAGCCTTGGCATATTTAATTCTTCCATAAAAATTTCCATTTGTACCTTTTCTTGATTTCCATTTTACTCTGCTTTATATAGACTTTCATAGAATTTCTGAAATATTTCTAAAACTTTTACAGGATCCCTTGTTATCTTCCTTGTTATAGTCTCCCTATGCTTGGTGGCAGCCCTTTCTACATTCTATTGCTTGAGTTGTTGTGCTAAAAGCTTTTGTGCTCTTGAGTTATTATCAAAATACAGTTGTTTAACAGCAATCTTTCTAAACTCATTTACATTATTGTAGTAATTCCTTATGTTCTGTTTAGCATTATGCAGTTGCTCCTCTTCTTGTTCTGTGAGATTCCCCCTATTTTGCAGTACTTCAACATTTGTCAGTCCCTCTAAATAATGCTTGTTACCACTTAACCATATCTACCTTTCTTTTATTTCTACCCTATTTTTAAAATGCACTTTAATTTTATCCTACTCCCTAGCTATATTTTCAGAAGAAATTTCTATCTTCTGTAATAGCTCCTGAATCATTTCCACTGCCCATTCCTTAAATTCCTCTCTTTTCAACAGATAGGTGGGAAAGGTCCAATGTCTCATTTTTATTTCATTACCCTCCCCGGGATTCATGAAGCTCGGCGCAAGGCTGGCGTAAGGCCTGCGCCGGCAGTGCATGGAATATCCGGCGCAGTAGCGCCATATACATATTAATGAGAGTGCACCGGAATCACAGACACGTGCGTAGTGTACGTGAGCGAGCCCAGGTAGGATGCGTCTGGAGGCGTGTCTAAGCCGGCATGAGGTGAGCAACCTAATGTGCTGACAGCCACGGTCCGCCCACAATAGTAATGGCAGCAGCCAGGTCCTGTGCAGAATGAAACGCACGTACAGTATGCAACATAGTCCCCGTCCCAAATTAACGGAGAAGCAAATAGAAGCCACGAAGGCATAAGTGTACCCGACCAAGGAGCAAAGGATACGCATAAGACCGCGTTAGTCCCGCAATGCACTGTCAGTGTTTACACTCAGAGAAGGTGTACAGCCGCATGTCAGCGCCGCACCGACATAGGATCAGCGACTAAGGTCACCACCTGTCCCTCATTGGTTTGCGCAGTCTCTCGTTGGTCAGTTGTGTCCCGCTAAAACGTATTAGAAATGGCTGATGTGCTACGATTGTAGGACACAATGATATCCCGTATTTAATGTAATGGTAGCATGAATTGGTTATTTCTGTAACAGAAATACCTAAATGACACAATAAACAGAATAAGCAAGGAAATTGCCACAATAATAAGCATATTATTTAGGCAAACAAGTGAATTTCTATGCTATATAGTGACCGTTTGTATGTGTCGGCCTGTAAAGTCAGATGTGAGTCCCGGAAATATCCCAGATCGGAAAATGGAAAAGGTGGAAACCCCAGTAGCGACATGGGCATGGTCACCAGGGTTACCTGCTGTCCCAATGTGCCATGGACAGTCCCTGATTGGACAGTCATGTCCCTGCAACAATCGTAAAAATGGAAAATGACCTCCGATCCCCTGCCACGCAAATTCCCGCAATATACATGTAAATAGTAGCATAAAACATATACATTACGATATGGAACACAGACATGGCATAAGAAAATAAATAAGGAACCAATACAGAAAACATATAAAAATTACTGATATTGGAAAAACA
>NC_056750.1:269674240-269773240 GCF_019279795.1 Protopterus annectens
AGGCATTAACTAGAACTGCAAGCACAGTAGACTTTATTGGAGTCTGTGGTTGGGAGATGGAAATTAACAGGAAGACATCCAGTAACACTGAAATCAGTGAATGAATGTGAGGCTATAAAGCATCAATCACATTTGTGAAATATACCTTTACAAGAAAAAGTGGTTGAGAAAGATTGGACTTTTTATTTTGTTAAACTTGTGGAGAGAGGGACTGAAAGGTGTTTGAAGGACACAAAGGAAAAAAATAAAAAAGGCAACCAAGTAAAACAATTTTCTTCTCAATATTTGTATAAAACATTTCAGTATATAAACTGCATGTTAATTAGTAAAGCATTTTCAATGACTGTTGTAGTTATATAGATATTTAAGTAAACAAATACAGGAATTATTTAAAAGCTGACAAAGGTTAAAGTACTGCAAAATACGGGGTAATCTGACAGAACAAGACAAGACACTATTGCACAGTGCTACACAGAAAATAAGGGAGTATCTGGATAACATGCATGAGTTTAGAAAGATTGCTGTTAAGCACCTATATGAACACTCCTGAGCACAAAAGCTTTTAGCACAATGACTTAGGCAACAGAAAGTAGAAAGGGTTGTTGCCAAACTTGGAGTTTATAACGAGAAAAATAACCAGAAACCCTGTAGAGGAATTAAAGATATTTCAGAAATTTTATGAACATTTCTATAAAGCAGGGAAATGTGGAGATCAAGGAGCACAAATGAAAATATTTGTTAAAGACTTAAGTAAGCCAAAGTTACACGTAGACAAAGCTCAATAATTAATAGTCACAATAGGAGAAGATGAGATGAAAACATTAACATATAATCTATCTGCAGGAAAAAGTCTCCAGGAAGAGAATGCATTCCAGTGCAAGTTTGGAAGCTTGAAGGGAAGAAAGTGATAATGATATGGAAGGTTTTACAGTATTTTAAAGGACTGGAAGCTTCATGGAAGAAAGCTATGGTGGTTGTGGTGGTTGCAATACCTAAAGACGGTAAAGAACCATCAGACCCAGCTTCTTATAGACCCATTTCAATTTTAAACCACGATTATTAAGTGTTTATGTCTAAAATAGCTAATGAAATGGCAAAGGTGATGCAAAAATTGCAAGATCTGGATCAATATGGTTTTGTGGAGGAGAGGCACACATTTATCATTAATAAAACAATGATGAGCCAGAAGGAAGCAGTATGTAAGAAAATACAGCTGCTGTTGGTGGGTCCTGATGCAGACAAAGCATATGCCAGAGTAAGCAGGGATTTCATGTGTAGGCAATGGAAGCATTTCCATTCCTTGAATACAAAAAGGTTAGTCAGTAGGATATATTATAAGGAAACACAGGCAAAATTTTAAGAAGTGTTCCTCTATGACAAGCTGTATCTGAACAGAGGAACCAGGCAGGGTTGTCTTCTTTCCCTTTTACTTGCTTTATGTTTAGAGCTTTAGGCAAAGAAAATAAAGGGACTCAGATTCAAGGATACAATTGGTATATGGTACTCAAGAAAACTTGACTTCATTTGCAGATATTTTGTACCGGATAAAAACAGAAAAGGACATCAGTGCTGTGGAACATTCCGAGACAGTTTCAAGGACTTTTCAGGATATATAATTAATGAAGATAAAACAAATGATATAGCTATAAAGTATGTAACCATACATAAATTGGTACAGCAGTACCTATATTTATAGGGACATGATAAAATGAAGCATTTGGGAGTTTGGACTAAAAAAGATTCTGTTATGCCAGTTAAGTATATGCGATGAGACTAAACAAAAATACAAAAGCTGAGAGACTGTGGGCTCTAGTGTACGGCTATGGACAGCAAGATTCAAAAAGTAGAAAATGTTTTTAGTCCTTTTAGTTTTATATACAGGTCAGGCATATTTTTTTTATCAACCAGAGGACAAGCTGTGGACAATAATTACAATGAAGAGTTAAAGGAATTTATCCGGGAAGGGAAGACTGCAAGGCTCATGTGGAAAAAGGTGAGCCTTCCAACAGAACAGGATAGTTTAGAATTACCCGATTTGGAGGGATATTTTAAAGTACAAGGGTACAGCTCATAACACAACACAAACAGAATGCTATAATTCAAAGTGGAAAGAGATTATTAAGAAAATGAACCGGGGGAAATCAAGAAATACGGAGAGAAAGGGATTTTGGAAACAGATGCTTAAGGGGAACAGCAGCAGCAGCTATACAGCATATTATAGTCAAAGTAACAAAGTATTTTAAGAACCTAAAACACGAGACTGGAGAATTTTACAGATAGGGATGACTACAATTACGGGTGAAGTTAATAGGCAGGATGGGGTTGAAATTTACTGGAGAAAACTGGCAAAAAATAATGATACTGGGAGCAAATAACTAGACAGGGGAAGGTATTAAAATGGAAAGAGGCCAGTAAGACATTTGGACTGCAGTCTAGTGACTGCCTTCTTTATCAGGCATTGACAGTGTATAGGCAAAGAGAAAGGGATAGGGGAATCCTAAGTGTAAGACCTGCTCTGACAGACTTAAGTTGACTTGAAATCAGAAGCTGTTGTTAAAAAAGGGATAATTAGTATGACATGTAATATACCAGACATATAATGTATTATACAACAACTATATGTATCAGCCTGAGGAGGTTAGAAAAGAATGGAAAGAGATACTGGATAAGCAATTCACATGGAAACAATGGGAGGACGTCTATCTGGCTCCTAAATATGCAACAGAGTTTAGAAGATTTAGGACTTGTGCTTGGATGTGTTTGCATATGTATTTTTATACGCTAGGCAGACACTAAAGAATTGTCCTCAGGTAGATGGCAAATGTCGGAGGTGTGATGGGGAAGAAAGAGGTAACTGGGAACATGTATTTTGGGAGTGTAATAAGTTGGCAAATGTTAAAAATTTCCTACATAGTACTCTGTCAGGAATACTGGGTGAGCAAATGGGTGTAACCAAGGAAATTATTTTTAGAGCTGGAATACAGTATCTGAATTGCCTAGACATAAGTAAAGCCTTATGTTCAATTCTGGTGGCTGTCAAAAATCAATTACTAGAAAATGGAAATTAAGTGTAAACCAGTTGTATTTGAAGTAGTGAATATTGTAGATAAAGTAATTGGGATCTTTAGAAAATGGTAAAAGCAAATTACACAGAAAAACAAATGGAAATTGTGAAATAAATTCATGAGAAAGGTTTGGAGGCCTAGGAGTGAGGTTTAAAGGGAAGGCAGGAGTTGAACAATTTATATAATGTTGGGGTGGTGATAGTTGTGTGAGTGCTGTATAATGTTTTTAACTGGAACATGTTAATACCTTTAGATAAAAGAAAATCTGTATGTTTGCCTATGTCTTAAGAGATAATTCAGCAAAGGTGTCATACTGTAGTGGAATCAAGTATAAACAAATTGTATAACAAAAAAAAAAAAAACAGTCATAGCGAAAATTAGTAAGTTTACTGCCTAGAATCTTATCAGGGTAAGCAAATAGTTAAGAGGGCAAGTTAAGTCTACCAAAGCCATTTCTGATGTGATGATAGCCTCCCAGGCCAAGGACAACCAGAAGGGTTTCCTTTAGCTACTTACAAAACAAAGTCAAAACACAACAGTGTTTAGAATGGATCACTAAGGAAACATTACTTGGAAGAAGGGAAAAGTAGCAAACTGGTTGGCTGACAAATTCAGCTCCACAAAGACATACAAGCTCTAGAGGAGTGTCTCAAGGCTTGTGCTGGGCCCACTCCTTTTTGGCATTTACTTCTCTGAAGTCAAAGTCAATGCCAAAAGCCTCTGGCTGGCCATGTTTGTAGATGAATGCAAAGAAAGAGCAGTCACAGAATCCACCCCTCCCTAAGACACTAACATCCTACAGGATGGACTAACAGAGACAAATGACTGGTAAAACCATGGCTTAAAACTCAATGCCAAGAAATGCATAGTAGTGCCCTTTGGGAAACCGTGTGGGCCCATTAGTCGGGGATTTGGAGATGTATGTTGATATTAACCTGGCTTTCAATCAACAAGCATCTAAGGTAGAAAGGAAATAATTCTATGTTGCTCATCGCATCTAGGTCCAAGGGGGTTACCCCTCCACTGTACCCAGCACTCATCAGACCCATCACCAAGTATGATGCTCCCCTCAGTATGTGCCTCACCATGCATATGCAACAACTGGAATGCCCACAGAGATTAATCACAAAGAATACAATATGTAAATAAACAAAAGTTATGTGCTCACCACAATGATAAATATATTTTGTCTGCTTCCATCCTTCTGAGACATATCAGACTTCAGCCACTTCCAAGCTTGGGATCTACTGTTCATGCTCCTCCCCTTACCCAGAATCCCTGTGTATAGAATAGGGTACCTCAGTTTGTCCACAAGGAAAAAAGGAACAGGAATACAAGAAGTGTCAAAAAAATAGCTGACATATGCATATAACAATGACAAAAAGCATCCTCAAGGAGCCACGACTATGCCAGCCAGAATAATCAATCTGTAGTACTGTGAAACAGTATAAAACAAAGTGTGGGGGGATAGGTAAGTAAGGACAGAAATGGATAACACATCTATCGTTATGGTGAGTGCATAACTTTCTTACCCAATGTCTTTTCTGTCCATTTCTCATCATATGGGACAGAGTCCCCAGCTACTTTAACATTTGGGTGGTTCTATGGAAGAATATTTCAGAGAACAGCTGAAGTGAGTAAAGCTGTTCGTCTGGATTGTATGTTTAATTAATAATGGGAAGTAAAAGTATGAACCTTGGAACAGCAGCCAAAGCAGAGACATCACATGGCACTCTAGAAAAGAAGTCTATAGACGAAGCCACAGATCTAGTGGAACGAGTCTTTGGAATTTTAGGTAAAATAAACAACTTTGTTGGTAGACATACAATATACACTGAGACAGCCAATGAGAGTGACACTGACTTTAGGTGCACCTTTTCTCAACTTGGTAGAGAGAAGGAAACTACCAACTGATCATTTTTTTCTGAAGGGTTTTATCTCATGCGAAAACTTAACTGATGGTGAACATCCAGCAAGTTTAAAGTATCGCGACCCTTACATGAAAAATTTGGGGAGAACACAGGCAGATTTATGGACTGATTTTTAGAAGACTCAGAAGCCACCTTTAGAAGAAATAAGGGATTAGTTTTAAGACACACTCTCTGTGAAAAAAACATGCAGAGTGTTTTTGAAGACAAGACATGAAGCTCAGAAGCACTCCTGACAGAAATAACCACAATCAAGAATAAAGATTCCCATGATAAAAACTTAAGGTCAACTTTGGCAGCAGGTTCAAAATGAGGGATAGTTAAAGCTTGCAGGAAAACAGCAATATCCCAAGGAGGAAACGGATATCTCATCACAGGGCGTAGTAGGAAATTTTGCAGAGAAAACCTTAAGATAGTCTAAGAGCGGCTATAGGCATGCGATTCTCACCAGTGTAAGAGCATATGGCTGCTGAATATACCTTGATTAGTGGAGTAGCCATCTCTGTTTTGAAAAATATGGGCAAGAAAATCCAAAATTACAGAAACAGGAGTTGAAAAAGGGTCAAGTTTACTTGCAATAGCCCAAACAGAGAATATTTTCCATTTGCTTTTGTAAACGTTACATGTATAAGTTTCTGCAAAGTCAGGATATGAACAATTGAGGAAAAAAGACTGGACTGTTATCATATGAATTGTAGAAACCATGTTCTCAACTTGAATTGAATGTTTGGGTGAGGTACATGGGTAAGATTGGCGAGTGTAGATCTGGGTCTGATCCCAAGACCAAGGGAGGGTGTAGTAGAGGAGGCCAAAGGAAGGGAATCCATACTTGTATACAGTAGAGAATCTATGAGGATAACTTTGATGATCTTTGTCAATGATTTCTGTAGAAATTTGGGGATCAAAGCTGTTGGGAGAAAACCATAAAGGAATCCCAACGGCCAACTGTTCAGAGCTTTTCTCGGAGACTTACCCTCTGGATGTATCAGAGCAAAGTACCTCCTGCACTTGGTGTTTTTGGGAGATGCAAAGAGATCACAGCAAGTCGGCCCAAATAACGAAGATTTGCTGTGGGACCACTGGATTGACAGACCACATAGGAGGGAAAAAGACGGACCTTCTCAACCCGTCTACTAGAACACTGGATTTCCCTGGAATATGCATTGCTATTGGAAAGAAAAGAGCTATTGTCCATTTCCAGATTCTCATGGTCTCTTGACATAATAGGCAATATGTTTCCTCCCCATTTGTTGATGTACCAAACAACTGCCGTATTGTTTGTCCAGATAAATATCACATCCAAGGGGAGAGTCCTGAAAGTCCTGCAATACCAAGAGAACTGCACTCATCCCCTATACACTGATGTGTAGACTGGCTTCTGATTGGGTCCATGCATCTTGGACTGGTTTTCCCAGGTAATGCCCCAACCCAAGTGGGAAGCATTCGTGATAACAGTGGCTTGAGGAGAGGGTAGAATGAATGGACATTCTTGTAATACATATGCAGATTCCAGCCACCACTGTGTGTCCTGCAAATCTTAAGGATACCCGAAAGTCATGGGCTGTTTTCTGATTGACCAATGAGCAGCCAGAGTCCACTGAAGCATCCATGTATAGTATCTCATAAAATGAATTAGTCTAATGGATGCAGCCATGAAACCCAGGAGACAAGGAATTATTCTTGCTGGTGGCTTCTAATGGGAGGAAACCGCTATAGTTTGTTGGTGAAGATTTGCTATTTGAAATTTTGAGTCCAACAGTGCCCTGATAAACCTTAAGAACTCAAATGGATGAAGCTTAGATTTCTTCTAGATTCACTGCTCTCCCCAGGTCTGCACGCAGATGGAACATGATCTATCTGGCTTGAGTGAGTAGATCCACTGTAGGGGCAGTGATGAGGGAGTCATTCAAATAAGGGAATACTTGGCAGCCTTGCAGCTGGAGATGAGCTGCTACCACTGCCATATATTTTGTGAATACCAGGATATTGTGGCAAGACCAAAAGGCAAGAACTCTAAAAATGAAAATAACTGGCTCCCAGCTGGAAGTGAAGATACTTCCTGGAGCTTCTGTCCATTTTTTATTTAATTCAACATTTGTTTACCAAGAAAGTCCGACTGGGCAGAACCCATTTTCAGCGAAGGCCCAAGGAATAAAGCGCACACATTAAAAAATTATATAAATGAGAAATTAGACTTAAGTGAACATAGGTGAAACATTTCATAAAAACATAACTGAGAGTTGGACACCAATCACAATAGTACAGCTGTACAAATAGATGGGATAATCCAGAGTTACCTTAGGTCCCTTACTGCTTGAATACTAGTGGCAGATGCTAGAGAACTGACAAGGAAAAATGAAGAGGATACTACTGGTAGTAAAAACTGTTAGTGGTCCTGGTAGTTGGTGTAAAACTATGGAGACAGTAAAATCTGTTAGTGATTCTGGTAGTTGGTGTTAAAACTATGGTGATAAGCAGTTAAATTAGGGAATGAATATATGGTAATACACTAGTGTAAGGAGCATATGAGGAGACAGTTATACGATATGAGCTGGGGTGGGATATAGAACTGAGGTTGGCATCATACGGACTGATTGGGACTGTTTCGATTAGGCAGAGGGTAGGATGTGAAGAGGTTGGTGTAGAAAAATTTAGTTGAGAGCGACTGAGTTAGGGGGAGGGGATTTGTTCTAAAGTGTTAGCCTGGGCTGTTGCATGAGCAGAGTCAAGTATCTGAAACTATTTTTAAGTAGTTTTTTTGAATTGAGTTAGGTTGTTAGTTCTTATATAGTGCGGAAGTGTGTTCCAGTTTTTTGAGACATGGTATGAATATTGTGAGTTCTCTGCAGTGTTTGCATTTTTCATAACTTTTAATAATGATTTATTTGTAGAATGAAGTGTGCGACTGCTGGAGTAAGGTTGTATTATGTTTTGGAGTGAGGGAGTATTCTCAGGCTTTAAGCATACTAGTGCCAGTGTACAAGAACAAAGGGGACAGCCACAACTGTGAGGAATACAGCGGGATCAAACTCCTACCATATTGCAGGAAAGTTCTGGAGAGGGTGATTGATAAACGGATATGCTGAGTACATCAATGTAAGATGGGAGATGAGCAGTTTGGATTCAGATCAGGATGCAGCCCAACTGACCCGATGTTTACATTGAGACAGACACTTGAGAAGAAGCTAGAGATGAGGAGAAA
The DNA here is from genome assembly GCF_019279795.1 of Protopterus annectens. Taxonomy (NCBI): domain Eukaryota; kingdom Metazoa; phylum Chordata; order Ceratodontiformes; family Protopteridae; genus Protopterus; species Protopterus annectens. The sequence goes on from NC_056750.1 coordinate 269,682,436, forward strand.
GTCCAACTGGGAATTCGTAAACTTGGAGAAAGTATATGACAAGGTCCCAAGAAAGCTAATCAGGGCAGTACTGCAGTGGTTTGAAGTCCCGGAAACATAGGTAGAATTAGTGCAGACTATGTACAAGGACCCAGTGACTCAAGTACGAACAGTGTTTGGCCTCACAAAGGGGTTCCCAGTGTGGGTGTACATCAGGGTTCAGCTCTGAGCCCACTGTTCATACTGGTGATGGACTACATTAGCAAACAGGTTGGAGGGGGACAGATCAACAAAGCTGCTGTATGCGGACGATGTGGCAGTACAGGCAGACTCTGAGCTAGAACTTCAGCAAATGATAGAAGAATGGAATGAAAATCTGAAGGTACATGGGATGAAACTAAGCACAGATAGGATGGTGGTAATGGAAGCAAACTGGGGAAATCAGAAGAAGCTGAGAATAGAGATAGAAAGGAAGATAGTGGAACAAGTAAACAGCTTCAGCTATCTGAGAGGGGTGGTTGAGGAGAAGGGTAGTCTAAATGAAGAGGTCAAAGCTAGAATCAGAGGGGCTGCAGCCAACTGGCATAAAGCATCAGGTGTAGTCTATGATAGAAGAATGCCAAAGAAGCTGAAAAGTAAGGTGTACAAGACAGTGGTGTGACCAAGTACTACTGTATGCAAAAACCTTGGCAGTAAATGCAGAACAGTTGAAGCTAGAGGTGATGAAAATAAAGTGCTTGAGAAAGGTGGTAGGATGCACACTGTGGGACAGACGAAGCAATGAGGACATAAAAGCAGAAGCCAAAGTAGCTCCAATTGCAGAAAAGATCAAAGAGAACAGATTACGATGGTTTGGACATGTGTAGAAAAGCAGAAGACAATCTGGTTAGGAAGATTTGGGACAGACAGGAAGAAGGTAAGAGGAAGCAAGGAAGTCCACCAAAGAGGTGGATCGAGTGTGTGAAAGAAGATCTGTGACAATCAGGCATGAGTGTTGAAGAAGGCAGGAGTGGGGCACTGAATCGAGATAGTTGTTGAGTTAACACGATACCCTGACCCCATGTAGAAAAAAATGGGACAAAGGGGATTATGATGATGGAATATTCTCAGACTGGTAAAGAAGTTTGTGGGCCACGATTAGCTGGCTATATGTCAGAAGCTGTGGTAGTTCTAGCCAAGAGTTGTTTTTAGTGCTAGGCAGTGGTGTGTCCCGTGTTAAGAATCTGTTGCAAATCATACTATTTTATTATAACATATTTCTAGTTTGTTGAGATCAGCATTTTTAAGATTGGCAAGTATGGGTGAGGCATACAGGAGAGTTAAGAGAAGGTGGGTCCTGGCGAAGTCTACCCAGGAACTCTGTTAAAAATTCTTTGTTTCTGTAAATGGTCCCCAATTTTTTGTGTACTTTTTAAAATTATTTGAGATACATGTGTATTGAATCTCAATTCGTTATCAATTGCGACTCCTAGCAATTTGCTTTGTGGTTCTGTAGTGAACAATGGTCTTACCCATGGCTGTAATATGGAAGGTGCTGAAATGAGATGTGGACTTGGTTGGAAAATAGTTTTTTTGGGGTTAAAGATCAGTTGTGATTCAGATAGCTATGATTCAATTTGAGTAAAGGACTTTTGTGTTTTATCATGAAGTTGTTGGATGTTTGGAGCGGCTCATATAAGGGTGGTTTCGTCAGCATAGTGTATTATTGATACTAGTTGAGTGGAAGTATTAAGGTTGTTGGTAAACATACTAAAGAGTAGTGGGTCCAAGAATGGACCCTTGTGGGACACCCAGTGTAACTGGGAGTAGGGGAGAGATGTCCTTAAGTCATTTCCCTGCTTGCTGTTGGCCTGATAGATAACTTTGGAACCTGGAAACGGCAGAAGGGCTAAGATTTAGGTTGAGGACAGATAGTAGATCATCATAGGAAACCATGTCTAAAGTCTTAGACATATGTAAGAAAACTGCTGATACTATGCTTCTCTCATTTCTAAACTTAAAAGTGTTGGTAAAGCTAAGAAGTGTGGTGGTAGTGCTATGGTGAGGTTGGAAACCATGTAGGGAAATTGCCAGTAGGTTATTGTTTGATGGTTCAAGAGTTGGAAGGGTTTACACTTTTCTAGGAGCTTGGATACCATAGCAATGGGTCTGTAATTTTGAGTTCAACTGACTGCCCACCTTCGTGTAGGGGAATTATGCGAGACACTTTCCATATAGTTATGACATTGTTCAAGAATAGTTCGACTTATCAAAATTGATATGGGGTAGGATATACCTTCAGCTGCTATTTTGAGAAATTCAGCTGGTAGGTTGTCAGCTGCTAAAGTGGTAGGTTTGAGGTTTTTTTTAAGGAGTTTTTCTATATTTTTGGTAGAAATAGGTTGGACTGAAAAGTTACGGTTATTACTGTATGTGGTAGGGATGGTGTTTGAGAGCCCAGAGTGGGTTTTATTAGTGTTTGGATACTTTCAGTAAAATATTTGCTGACATTTTCAGCAATGGTTTCAGTGCTGTTTGGTACATGGGGGGTAGGGGATGTGGCTTGCCCAGGGTGAAGGATTTTTTTGATTGCGGCCCAGAACTTTTGTGGATTTCTTTGGTATTTGAATTGTATATTGGTATAATAAGTTTTTTTTATCTGCTTTTTTAGTCCTGTTCCTAATTTGTTGACATGCTATGCTTTTTGTTGGGTTGCCATAAATGCCCAAAGTTTCTCTCTTTCTTTAAGGAGGGCTCTAGTTTCATTTGTAAGCCATGGGGTACACTTTGCTTTAACCCTGACAGTCCTAGGAGGAGCCATTATGTTAAGAATGGTAAGGAAGGAAGGAAGGTTTGGGTTAAAGTAACTGACAGCATAGTCTATGGGTAGAATTTTAAGTAATGACCAGTTATATTTTTTTAGTATGTCAATCAGTTCTTGGGGGTTGAAGTTTGATTAATTCCTAACTTGGTGAAAAATGACGAGTTTGCTAGGGTTAGGGTGTTTCCTGAGTAGTTAAGTGGGCAAATGGTCACCGACTATTAGGTAGAGAGCCAGCCATTTGATAGTGGGAGGGCTTGTTGGTCAGTATCCACTCAAGAATAGTGTCTATTTGTATGTTTGTCTATTCTTGGAGTTTGGATAATCTGTGAGAAACCAAAGGGGTTGATATGATTGGCCAACATGCAACTCGCAACCCCCCCCCCAGCAATCTGTGTTCAGGTCAATCATAATAATGTTTCTTCGGAGGTACTGGTAGATATACTATGGATGATATGCTCAATTATGGGGATATTACTACCAGGTGGGATGTAGATGGCTACAAATGTTTGTGTGCTTTTTAGGGTTAATTTGTAGTTTGGACAGTAGCATCTTGGTGTTGTTGGGAGTTGGTATACTGATATTTGCTTGTTGTAGTAGGAGTTGTTGCTTAAATAGTATGGCTATACCACCTCCTTTTTTGTCGATTGGCCCTATGTACGTTGTAGCCCAGAAAGATTATTTCATCATTAGGAATGTGTGTTTTCAACCATGCCTCTGTTAAAATGGCTACGTCTGGGGAGTAATGGGATAGTCTAGAATGAAATTCAGGGATCTTACTTGAAATACTTCTTAAGTTTAAGTTCAGAAGTAGTAGGTTGGCTCTTATGTGGAAGGTCTAGAAAACTAGCAGTCCGAGGGTGACTTGGGAGAGAGTCAGAAGGACCTGGATTAAGACGAATGTTTCCACTTATGAGTTTGTTAGTAATATGTATTATAATGTGAAGGTATCTGGTTATGAGTTTATGATATCCAAGTGGGAAGCTTTTTATTGTTTTTCTAAGGGGTTATTTGGAGTTTAGCAGGAATGATACTGGTTGTTTTAATAACTGGTGATATTCCAGAGAAGGTGGGATGTTTTTGGTAGTTCTGTGGAATCTATGAGTTGTGGTTAAAGGAACATGATAGGTAGTAAAGTGTAGTTGTGGATAGAAGAAAGAATAGACAGCTAAATAAAGGTAGCATGTTGGGGAGTGAGATTAGGGTATGGACCAGAGAACAGAGTTATATTTGTGGAGAAAGGTGTTTGCAATTCTGTTGTTGGAAGTTTAAGATGGCAAAGTGCAGTTTTTGAAAGTGGGTGCGCCTGTTCAGTTCGATTAGTGGAATAGTTAGGTAGGAGGGACTACAGCTATTATGTGAAACTACTAACTGCAACTTGGATTGAAAGGAGTGTTATGTAGGGTGAACATTGTATGTGGGTTAGTAACTGGTTTGGTGGAGAGTTGGGTGTGGTTAGGTTAGCTATAAATTAAACTGTATGGGGTGGGTGGGAATCTGGGTAGGGGAGCAGAGTGAGCAGGCAAGTCCTCAGTGAGCATGTAAAGAAAGAAAAAATCAACAACTGTTTCAGACTTTGTTAATGTCACGAGTTTGTACTTTAGGTAATGATAGTTTAGAAATATTCCAAACTTTAAGGAAATAGCTTATAAGTTAAAAAATGGTCTATCATAAGGAACAGTGGGTGGAGTGGATGGTGAGAAAAAAACTGTGCTAGATTTGATAAAAGAAAAGTTGCTTAAAGCACAGAATTAGAATAAGTCACTAAAAAGGGGGAGTAAGGCAATTATAGAAGGGAGAGGAGACTATGCAGCTGACGGCCCAGGCATTGTACTCAAGCATTCAACAATGAACTTTGTAAACAATGGTTATTGATAGATTGCACCATACACTAGTTTTAATTTATACTGTATTAGTGACACTGAGAACAGCCACGTTGTGATAATCAGTAACGGAAGGCAGAATTGCAGAGAGTGGACATGATGCTTGAAAATTTAGAGTAACCGACGTCCAGGGTCTGTTCAGCTGCACTAAAGTTTAAAAATGGTGCCTGAGGGTTTTCTAACTTTCACTGCAGAGGTGTAGCACACTGGGAAACGGGGAAGAGCTAATGCGCAACCAGCTGAATTTAGTTTTAATCTGGTTTTAATCTTTACTGTATTAACACTGAGAACAGCTTAGTTGTGCTAATCAGTAATTGAAGGCAGAATTGCAGGGAGTGGACAAAATGCTTGCAAATTTAGAGTAAGCATTGTCCAGGGTCTATTTTATGTAGTAGTATGCATCCTGAAGATCTATACAGCGCAGTCATTTTTTTTCTCAGCAGAGAAAGAACAGACTGTATTGTGACCATCTGGAATTTGGCATATTTTACAAATTTAAGTGACTTGGGTCCAGAATCTGCCTTATGTCCCTGTTTTTCTTTGGCACCAAAAAGAAACCGGAGTAAATTCATGATTACTTAAGAGCTTCTCTATTTCTGAAGTGGCAGCTTCCCTTTTACGGGATGGTATGTTGGGAAGCCTTTTTTGGGGCTGTTGGAAGAGTGTGAAAAGAAGTGAATTAGCATCTGTTGATGAGCCTCTACACCCATTTGTCTTGAGTGATGGACGTCCAGGTTGTCAGATGTAGGAATTAGCAGCCCCCGACTGCCTCCAGAGTACATCAGTCAGGCAACCAGTCAGAACTGGAAAGGCTTCTCAGAGAATGGTCCCCTGACGCGTTGGATTTTGCAGACCACCTCTGTCTCAAGATGAAGTCCATTATAAGAGCTCCTCCCAATGCCATGGGGCCCATCTTCAAAAGTGTCAGATATCCCTGGGATTTGAAAAAAACATTCTCATCTCTTTTTTGGTTTCTGGAGACAGTCCACTGAGGGGGGGGGGGGATTTCATCCCTACGGCAGATGGGACTTACCATCTTTCTCACTTCTAGAGATGGTCTCTTACTCTGGGACCAAAAATTGTTGATCCATGATAAGAAACTTTTACAAAGGACTTCATTCTGCAAAGGCACACAACCACATCCAAGCATGTCCCCTTGATGGATATGCCTATGCTGACTGCTCTAGACACATACTCCGTGGCACTGGAGATAAAGTGCACAGAAGCAATTCCAAGACTGGAGGATAGCCAACTATTAATCAATTGATTTCCATTGATACTCAGACAAGGCCCCTGGGAGAAATATGGAGATCTCCTTAGTCAAATCCTTATGAAAATGCATGACAATTAACTCAGTGTTCTCACTGAAAAAGCAGATGAGGTGTAAACATGGTTTCTTAATCTGTTTAATGCACGAAACCCCCTGTTTGGTTGGTGAACAGAGACTCTCCCCACTGCTAGTTCCTTCTTAGTGGCTGCTGCCACTGCCACCAAATCTACCATTGGACCCTTGCTCCAATGTGGACAGTCTTTAGGAGCAACAAGGAATTGCCAGGTTTTTTTTTGGGGGGGGGGGGGTAGGCTCAGCTGTGTCTGGTCTCTTTCACACCAACTTAGAGATCAGTCACTCACCTGTGACTGAGAGGAATTGCTAGCCTGCTGTGGTGGCAAAGGCTAAGTAAATTTCTCTTTTTGGCTGGAAGGACTGACCATGAGACTGGTACTTCGTTCAATAGACAAGTCTAAAATGGTCCCTTCTTTCTCAGGGAAGATAAGCAGCACAAGACAGCAAACTTTAACAGTAGTAAACAAATCACTTTTCCCAAATTAAAGCACAGTGAAAAACTAACACAATTTACAAGCCCCAGAAAGCAATTCAAACATCTTCTCCACAGAGGGGAAAAACCAAAAAAAAAAAAAAAACTTTTGAAGGTTGAAATTAACTTTTAAACTGTCAGAAACAAGTGTGCTTCCATTTAAAAGTACATTAAAGTTGAGTGACAGTCAAAAACACATTCCTAGCTTAAAATATACTTTCTTAAAAGGAAGAGTCAATTAAAATATTAAAAATAATATGTGGAAGCTTTTCCACCTCCAAAGGGAAATTATCTGCCCAGCAATAGAACACAAGCAGACTGTTGATCCTCAAAAATCTATAACTGGAGCACTCTCTTTGGTGACAGGAAAGATCTGAAGGGATTGGTGCCCAAGCCTGTAGTCAGCTCAGTTCAAGCTAACAGTATGAAGCAATTGGAAGGCATCCTGAAGCTTTGGAAGCTGGGCTGACTGGCTGAAAGGCCAACTGCTGTTTTTGTGAAGCCTGTGAGCAGTTTCTTCTCAAGACGGCAAGCAAGTACTGAATATATTCCATTCCTCCTCAGGTCTGAGCAATCAGTAATCACAGTGGAAGTGTGGGAGGGAGCCATAGCTTTTGGAAGTTGGCCGGTTCATGTCTTCTGCAAGACAATCCCATATAGCGTAAAGGCTACTGCAGCAGTGGGAATGATTAACATCAATGCTACTTTTTCTTGCAGTGGTCGTACACTACTAAACTGTCTTGAAACTGATTTCTTAATATCAAATGAATTTGTTTTCATTTTAGTTTAATTACAATGACCAGCAAAAAAACAGACAAACATCATGACCTTTCATAAGTACCTTGAACTTGTTTTACACATGTACACATCCACCCTCCCATTCTCATTTTAATATGATTGAGTTGGATGTCATGTTATCTATACACACACCTGTCCTCCTACCCTAAAAATGACTAGAATAATACTTTGAGTGCTGCACCTCCCACCACAGCACTTCTGATTTTTCTTCAACATCTCAATCTTTATTGGTTCTGCAGAGTAGCATATTATGTGCCAAATGCATATCACATGACAAACTATCACTGCCGCAAAAAAGGACTGCAATGTTGACTGGACAGATTACTGTACTTTTGTCTCTTTTTCCTTAATTATGTGGCAAACCAGTCAGTTAATTATTCTAAAACATTAGCCCTGTAATTGAAATACCATAAACAAGGAGATTATTTCTCCACTTATACTCAAGAGTTGACCTACCACAAACTAAGGCCCTACTGTAAACTAGGGTATCAAAGTTTTATCTGTCTGTATCAAAAAAAGAAGTTATGTCTTACCATAACATTCCATCTATCTTGTCCATCTTCATTAACCCGTGGGTCTCAGTTCCGACCCTCCAAACCGACTGACTGCTCTCCAAGATTGAGCTCCTCCCTTCTACCCATAATGCCCCAGTCCCCACACTACCTTAGACTGAGTTTGCCCCAAGCAAAAAAAAAAAAAAAAAGTTATTCTAGATAAACAAAATCATCCAAGATCAAGGAAAGATCAGGAGCTCAACCCAAAAGAACAGATGTTCCTCTGAAAGTCCCACCAGGTCTCTCAAATAATTGGGAGAGGAACAGGGTAGGGATGGTTAATGAAAATGAAGATGGGCAACACAAATGGAATGTTATGGCAAGACGCAACTTCTTTATTTGATGTTATCTTCATTTCCATTAACCTGTGGGACAGAGTCCCCAGCTACTGAAAACCCTAGGTGGCTCTCATGGAAAGACATTTTGGAGCATGGCAGAGCCAAAGGCACTCCTGCGTCTGGATATAATATCCAATAGGAGGATCATATGAGGTTACTAGGCTAATGGCCCTGGGGCCCTTACAAGCCTAGCCAAGAGTTTCTCCCCAAAAAAGAAACCTCAGTCAGCACCTGTTGCTCCTGTCAATGAGGGACACAGGCGGAACCCCTGGGACAAATTTGCAGTTTCCCATCCACTCATCAAGGCTGTGCTTGAGCAGGGTCACCGAGGTACTCTGACATGCATGTGAAGTCTATTCTAGAGATGGGGCAGCTGTGGGAGACAAACCTGTCTCCCAAGCAGGTTTTGTTGATGTTGCATATTAGATTTAGGCCTTTCAAGTGGATAATGCGTGAGGAGTTAGACTTATGGATATGGAGCATCTCTAGTAAGGCAGGGTCCAATATGGCGTTGTAGGCGAAACACAGATCACCTCTGAGTAACCTGTACGATACAGAGTAGAGTGATAGTGATTTGAGCCTGTCCGCATAGGACAGGTGTTATGATGCCATGGATTCTCTTTCTGAGGTATTTTATGTGGCCTTTCCAGTTGTTGCAGGTGTATGTAGAGATGCATACCAAATGGGACATTATATTCAATTATTGGTCTAATGAGGGAGGAGTAGAGAGGCAATAACCTTTTTTTTTCTCTGGATGCAATTCCTTTACTTACGAGATGAACCAAGTAAAAGGCTTTTCTGACCACTGCTGCTACATGATGGTTGAATGCAAGATTGTTGTCAACCTGAGTACCCAGGTCTCTCACCACAGGTTGTGTGCTTAGTGGGTTGCCGTTGATGTGGTAATCAGTAGGGGCAGTGTTTTTGTCGAATGGTATGAAAATACTTTTTTTGCATTTAACTTAAAGCCATGACTTCGGCACCAATCATTTCTTGCTGTGAGACCCTCTTGCAGTATGTTATCATTTGGGGAGTCGATGACAGCTACCAACTTACAGTCATATGCAAACTTGTCATAGGCTTTTTTTCTTTGCCTGGACCTGTAACAAGCAGGGTCCCAGGACAGATCCCTGGGGAACACCACTACTGACATCTGCTGTCAGAGGTAGAGGTGCCTATTTTGAGATTGTGGGTCCTGTGAGCCAGTTGGCCACCCACCTGATGAGACAGGTATTTACGCCAAGTTGTGCTAGCTTTTCAATGATGCCCGAGTGGGGGAGTGTGTCAAAGGCCTTGAACAAGTCAAGATGAGCTGTAGGCACGGACTTTCCCACATCCAAATCCTCGGTGACAGTCTCAAAGAAGTCAACCAGGTTCAACAGGCAAGACCTGCCCTTGACAAATCCGAATTAGGTGGGGTCAAGTGCTTGGAGATTGCATACGTCCTTGTTTATGAGATCCATAATACACTCCATGCCTTTACAGATCAAGCTTGTCAAGCTAATGCAGTGATAGTTTCCAGGGTCAGTAGTGGCACCACCTTTGTACAAGGAGATGACAATGGCAGTTTTCCACTCCGCTGGAATGAAGTCTGCAGTTGGGCTGTGAATAAATAAGGTGCTGAATTGGTGAAACTCGTTTTTGCTGGAGATGGTGCAGAAAACAGCCTGGGATAATATCAGGTCCCATGGAAGCTGTGTTCTTTGCCTTGGATAGGGCCTTTAACATGATCTGCCGAGATGTGAGGTGCGGGATAAGTATCAGGGATGTCATATGGACCTTGGGGGGGATAGGGGATGAAGATTGCACTGAACCTATTTGCCAGCAGGTTGGTTAAGTCAGCAGGATCAGTGTAAGTGGTATCAAGTACTAATTTGTAACAAACCTGGGCTTTGCCATGGAGGTTTCTGACGTAACTGAAGGCTTTGTGGTATCCCCTTGTTCCGGTGGCTAGTTTAAAATCAGAACTGGGTTTGTAAGTTTGTGCTAGTGATCTAATTTGCTTGTTGAGGCTGAGGGGGGAATTTTTCCAATTTGGAATTTGTTCCTTTTTACCCTTGGACAACAGTTTCTTCCTTTTGTTGTAAAGCCTGTTGACAGAGGACATCCATCAGACCGGTTTGTGTTTCCTTGAGGAGCAGGTTTTAGTTCTGTTGGGTATGGCTGAGTCCATGCAGTTGTACAGGGGCTTGTATACTGCACTGGCATACTGTTCAGCATAGCTGTCTACATCCTCTGAGGGGCAGTGGTGTGAAGCTAAGGATACTCACCCTTAAGAGGTTGTAGTCAGCTTTTGCGAAGTTTTATAGCCTGGCTATAGCTGGGGTAGGGAGTGGGATAAAAACTTTTAATGAGTCAGACCAATGATCTGATCTCAAGAGGGACAAGCATACTATGGGAGTCGGGCAGCGGTCGCCCATGTTGGCGAGAACCAAGTCTAAAATGTTATAAGGAGCTGTAAAGGGGTCTACTTGCTTCTGTTGCACCCAAATAGAGAATCTTTTCCATTTACTTTTATAAATCCTGTGGGTTGGAGACCTAAGGGATGAAATCAGCATCCTCTGGACAGAGGAAGAAAGTCTGGGAAATCCTTCCATCATCAGAATTGGAAAAACCATGCGGTTAGCTTCAATCCCTGAAGGTCTGGGTGGGGATGCCCTAAAAGATGGGAAAGACGATCTGGAATTGGCTTCAACCTAAACGGCAGGCATATCAGGTGAGACCAAAGAAAAAGTGAACCAGGTTTGTCAGGGCCATAAGAGTGCAAAGCGGATTACCTTGCTCTTCAACTGGAAAGCCTTCTGTTAAAACTTGGGAATTAATGGTTGAGAAGGGAAGGTGTAGAGAAGACTGGGAGACCCTGAGGAAGGATCAAGGCAAAGTACCTACTGCACTTGTTGAGAGGGGATGCCAACAGATTGCAGCAACGTTAACCCCATTTTCGAAAGATCAGTTTTGCCGTGGATGGATTTAAAGACCACTGATGAGGCACGAGGAACACTCTGTTTTGCCTGTCTGCTATTATGATGGACTCTCTCAGAATGTGTGTTGCTATCAGAAAGTGGCAAGTACAGACTGCCCATTGCCACATCCTTATTGCTTCCTGACATAGGGGTTAGGTCCTGGTTCCCCCCTTGTTTGTTGATGCACCACACTACAGACATGCCTGTTTGTATCACAACAGTCCCCAGAGGTAGAAGGCTGTGAAGATCTTGCAATGCTAGAAAATACGCTCTCTTTTCCAGTAAGTTGATATGCAAGTTGGTCTCCTGGCCATCCACATGCCTTAAACCATCTGACCCAAATAATGCCCCCCCCCCACCCCATCTGGGAGGCATCTATGGTCACCGTGGCATTTAGGGAGGAAGGATAAATGGCCGTCCTTGAGAAATGCCTGCAGAGTGAAGGCACCAAAGCAGTAAATCCTTGCATACTTGACTTTGATGAGGAAACTCAAGGGATTCCTGTGAAGAGACCATTGGACTACTAATGTCCATTGCAGGCTCGGCATGTTTAGGCTCGTAGTAGGTAGAATAATTATAGTGGCCACCATACAGCCCAACGCTGTGAGAATCAAGCTAGCTAGGAGGAGTCAGGATGGCCCTATTCTGACCTGAAGTCTTAAATTTGTAATTCTCTCCATAGTTAGAAAGGCTTGTGATACCTGTGTCCAGATGTTCTCCAATAAAATCTATAACCTGAACTTATAGCAGCTGAGATTTCTGAATACTGCTTGTGATACCTAGAAGAGCAGCCAGATTTAAAAGATAATCCCTGGCCAGGATCAGTAGATGCTTGGTTAGACACAGTCAGAAGCCAGTCATCCAGATAGAGAAAAACCTGGAAAACTTGCAGCCTGAGGTGTGCTGCCACCACCGCCAAACATTTGGTGAACACCCCGGGGCTGTGGTGAGGCCAAACAGGAGTGACCTGAAAAGGCAGTGACTGGCTCTCAGTCTGAAACAGATATTGCCTGGGGCTTCTGTCTATCTTTATGCGGTAGCACGTGTACTTCAGGTCTAGAGAGCACATCCAATTGTACACCTTTAGAAGAGACAAGATTGACTGAATCTTGACAATCCTGAACTTTATGTGCTTCACTGACTTGTTCAGTGTGGTCAAGCTCAGAATCAGCCATAAGTACCCTGTTTTTCTGGGCACTATAAAGAACCTGGAGTAAACACCCGATCCAACTTGACTTGGGGGACCTTTTGGATGACTCTTGCATAGCAGTTTTTTGATTTCTAAGACCGCATCCTCCCTCTGCCTGGATGGAACATCGGGGAGGCAATGTCCGTTTGGGAGTTTCTGAAAACTGAATATAGTATCCTCCGTATACAATCATTAGCAGCCAGCAATCATTTGTGATGGCCTCCCAAGGCTGCTAGGTGCAGAGAAAAAGTGCCCCCCAGACTGCCTTCAGCGGAAGGCGGCCTGACAACCATTCAGGAGTGCTGGAAGGGTTGGTCCGAGAAAGTTTCTCATGACCCTTGACTTAGTGGACCCCCTCTGCCGTGTGGGTGGTGTCTTCCATTCTGGTTGTTACCCCCCCTGCCTCTGGGGGAAAAAATCTCCCTGCGCATCTTGAAAAGGACTCTAAGACTTATGAACCCACGCCTTTTTACTCCCAAGCTGGTTTCTGGAAAAGGATCTATGTGAGGTAGAAAAATGGATCCTGATGGCAGACAAGGTCTTTCATTTTTTCCACTGCAGGAAAGTGGGTCACAATCCTCAGGCCCAAACAAGGTGGAGCCAAAGGGGGGATTGATAAAAGACTGCTTGAAGGTTTCCAAAAGTCACACAGCCTCATCCAGGCATGGCGCCTTATGGCAATCCCAGAACCAGCTGCCCTTGAGGTACCCTCTGCAAAATGGGATCTCAACCTCAGGGCCGCGTTAGCCAGTGACTGGAGGGTGATCAGTATGGAGGAAAAGGTCTTCTGTTCCTCCGCAGACATAGACCTAGGGGACGAGCTAGAAAGTTCCTTCACTAGATTCCTTTGTAGCCTCATGAAATGTGATAGGTAGTTTAATGTCCTCAAGGTAAAAGTGGAAGAGGCACAAACCCTTTTCCCAAATCTGTCCAACGCTTCCGATTCTCTGTTGGGAGGGTGGACAGAAGAGCACTTGTGCAAGCTCTTTCTTGGTGGCTTCAGCAACAGCAGTAGCATCTACCAGGATACTCTTGGTCCAAAAAGGCTTGCCTGAAGGGTTACTCGAAAACTGGTCCACCTGCTTGGGGATCGGCTCTACCATATCCAGCTCATTCTATGCCCTAGTAGACATTAGCTTGATTAGTGGGTTGGTAGTGGGAGACACCCAGGTAAGTACATGGGGCTGGACCCAAAAGCCTACCACAGAACCAATTCCTCTAGGGAAGGGTTTTGGGCAGACCAACCACCTCCCTGCCATAGGATTTCTACAGATTTCTACAATGTCTCCAAAGGAGATTTCATCGGGTTGAGACCTGGGGGACCCTTCTTCCTCGAAATTAGTGTCAATGAGGGATTCCTTGGGGGAATCCATGTGCCTCCTCTTAAACAACTTCTAGGAAACCTCCTCAATGGGACACTTCAGGGAGGTGTCTGAAGACTCTTGGGGACCCACAGAAGGGAGGCTGTGGAGGCTTTCTGTGCCCAGCTGTCCACATGGCAGACTTGAGGCCTCAGGCACCAGACCAGAACGAGGAGTGGAAGGGTCCAAGGAGGTGCATGCAGATGTTCTCCCAAGGTGAGACAGAACCCTCTCCACCACATAGAAAGCAGGACGATTCCAGCCCTCTGAAAGCAGTCCCCTCCAGGCCAAAGCCACCAAAGCATACACCTTGCGATGGCCCAAGCCTCCTGCTCTAAAGGGAGGAGTCGGGCCCGAGCTATTGAAGGCTAACTGACCAAGGGAGATAGACCGCTCCGAAAACTTTGGAGTTGATGTCAACCCACCAGAGCTAAACTCGAAGCTACTGCTCCAAGACACACTTGGAACCAATACAGTCAGGGCAGAGTACGTCAAGGAAACAATCAGAGGTGATAAAAGAATCTCAATTAGCTCAGACACATCGACGCCAGAGACCAACAGAACTAAGGGCTATGACACAAAAACATGTCAGAAAGAGCTACTGGTCAGAACAGGGAAACCCTCACAGATCTAGACGTGGAAGAAGTGGACACAAGCTCCCATCTGGATCGGGGCCTCGAGGAACTGCCTCAGTCTGCCCACATCCTTGTAGGCAAGGCTTCAGAAAGGTCTGGAGGAAGTGGAAGAGGGGGGTCTTAGAGACCACCTGGGCAAGAGGGAGGGAGGCCTCCTAGACAGTCTGATTGGTCCTGAGCTTGGGGCTGAAACAGACATCGGGACTGCCACAGAAGTAGCACTCGGCCCCGAAGCCACTAAGGAAAATCGGAGCAGAGGTGAGGAGATAGGAACTGATAACCCTGGGTCAGAGTTGGAGATTCTTGGAGCTTTCTTGGGTGGCTCCAAGGAGGACCTCATGGGAGAGCGCTTCCTGCTCTCCCAGGTCTCCTGGGACTTTTGGGGGGGGTGAGCCCCCAAAGTGAAAGGGATACCCGAAGAGGAAATCAGAGAGCACAAGCCCTTAAGGATAAGCTTGCTCTTCCTATCCAAGACTCTAGAGTGGAACCCTTTGCAAACCTCACAGTCTGCATCCAGGTGTGCAGGCCCAGGTCAGTAAATGCATTTCCTTAGACATCAGACGGTGGGATCTTATGTCCACAGGAAGTGCACTTCTTGAAATCAAACTGTTTGTCAGCCATAAGAGAAAGGAAAGGAGGATCAAATAGCCAAAGTAAGTTTTTTTTTTTTTTTTTAAAATAGAAAGACAGAAAAGGAAATTATTGCATGAGAAAAACAGATTAAAAAACAGAAACCAAGGCACTAGGAACCGACATGGTCAGGGCAGAGCATGTCGAGGAAACAGTCAAAGGTGACAAAGGAATCTCAATTGGCTGAGACACCTCAATGCCAGAGACCAACAGAACCAAGTACTCTGACACAGAAGGACGTATCAGAGAAGGAGCTACTGGTCAGAACAGGGAAACCCCCAGAGATCCAGATAAGGATGGAGCGAGCACAAGCCCCATCTGAATCTGGGCCTCGAGGAACTGTCTCATCAGAATGCCCATGTCCTTGTAGGTAAGGCTTCAGGAAGGCATGGAGGAAGTAGAAGAGGGGGGTCTTAGAGACCTCCTGGGCAAAAAGGAGCGAAACCTCCTAGACAGTCCGGCTGGCGCTGTGCTTGGGGATGAAATAGACATTGGGACTGCCACAGAAGTAGCACTCGGCCCTGACGCCATGAAGGAAAATCAAAGCAGGGGTGAGGAGATAGGAGCTGAGGACTGCAGGGCCAGGCGCCGAGGCTCTCTGAGCCTTCTTGGCTGGCTCTGAGAAGGACCTTGTGGAAGAAGGCTTCCTGCTCTTCCAGGCCTCCTGGGACTTTTTGGAAAGAGGTCCTGAGCCCCTGAAGTCGAAGGGATGCCCGAAGAGGAAAACAGTGGGAGCAAGTCCTTAAGGATAATCTTTCTCCTCCTATCTACCAAGGGCCTAGCATGGAACCCTTTGCACACCTCACAGTAGGCATCCAAGTGCGCAGGCCCAAGTCAGTAAAAAATGCACTCCGTGTGGGCATCAGACAGTGGGATCTTATGCCCACAGGAAATGCACTTCTTGAAACCAAGTGGTTTCTTGTCAGCCATAAGAAAAAGGAAAGGAGGATGTATAGGCAAAGAGTTTGCTTTTTAAATAGAAAGAAAAGAAATTATGGCGTGAGAAAACCAGATTACAAAACAGAAAATGAAGGCAGAAGAAACTACCACTAGATAAGGAAAGAGAGCAGGGAGGTGGAAGAGGTCAATACAAAAAAAGTCTAAATGCAACACTCGCACTTGAAAAATTAATGAATGAGCTCAGAGCCCAGGAACCTCACTGCTGCATGAACACATGGCAAATGAGATCTAAGGTAGTGTGGGGGAGTGGCGCATTATGGGTAGAAAGGAGGAGCTCAAAGCTTGAACCTCAAGCTTGGAGAACGGCCAGTTGGTTCAGAGGGTCAGACCAAGCAAAAATATATATATATATATGCATATATACATGCATCAATATAAACTTTACCTTCATCTACAAGCAAATACACCACATAAGTTGTAGAAGACAGAGAAGGAAAGATAAACTCCAGAATGACAGGGGGATGGCAGGTGGGTAACTTGGACTGCAACAGTGAATACACTCGAACATCTACATTTATGTTAAGTGTACACAACTGTACTATGTTCTTTGTGTTTCACTGTTGCAGTCATTACATTTGGGTAGAATGCCAAAGCTATGGTTGGGAGGCTTGTGCTAAACAGCATTAGGTGTGACTAAAAGGTCCTGCAGAACTGCAGTGGCAAAGCCTGCCCTGGACTTAGAGAGGCCAATGATAATGATTTGTAAAGGTGTGAACAGAACTCCAAGTAGCAGCCTCTAGAATGTCTTTGGTTGGTACTCCTCTGAGAAAGGCTGCTGAAGTAGCTGCAGCTCTGGTGGCATGAAAACCAATGCCCTTGGGCACAGGTTTACCATGGTGCAAGTAGCAGAAACGGATGCAGTGGCTTATCCACTTAGAAACTGGATGCTTTGAAGTAGCCTTTCCTTCTGATCCTGCAGCATATGTCACTAGTAATTGCTCAGTTTTTCTTAGAGCTTTAGTCCTGCTCAAGTAGAATCTTAAATGTCTGTGTACATCCAAGGAATACAGAATTCTCTCCCCCTTGTTCTGCGGATTTGGATAAAAGGTTGGTAGATGAATTGTTAGGTTAAGAGTCACACTGGAAACCACCTTAGCCATAAATGTAGGATTTGTCCTCAGACACCCTGTCTGGGTAAAATATGATAAAAGGCTCTACAGCCATGAGGGCCTGTAGCTCTGAAATTCTTCTTGCTGAAGAAATTGCTAGTAGCAGAGCTGTTTTCCATAAGAACTTTATATCAGCATTAGCAGTTGGTTCAAATGGAGGCAGGGTGAGCTTTTCCAACACATAAATGAGGTCCCATGCAGGTAATGGTGATCTTCTAGGAGGTCTTAAATTTTTGGCTCCTCTAAGATACTGCTTTAGTAAAGGATGAGAAAAGATTGGTGGCTCTGGATTGTAATGAGCCAAAATGGCAGAGGCATGGATTTTAATTGATGAGAAAGATAGGCCTTTGTCAAGCATCTCAGTTAAGTATTGTAATATCTGAGGAATACTTGGTTCTGCTGTATCAGTTCCTTGTGCTTTATTCCAAGCACAGAATCTCGTCCATTTATCAGCATAAGATTTTCTAGTACTAGGCCTTCTGGCTTCCAAAATGACATACATCACAGCTTTACTGAGAGGTGTTGTTTTGTATAAGTACATGATCAGCCATGCTGCCAGGTTCAGTGTCTGGAGTTGACTGTGCAGGATCCGATTGTTTCACTGGGACAGTAGTTGAGGTCTTTGAGGTAAGGTCCAAGCTGGATATTGAGACAAGTTCCTTAGGATTGGGTACCAGTATTGGTGGGGCCAGTCCGGGGCCATTAGTATCATCTTTGGTTTCTCTTGTCTGACTTTTAGGAGGAATTTGGGAAGAAGAGGCAGAGGAGGAAAGGCGTAAACTGATAGGTTTTTCCAACTGAAGGATAGGGCGTCCACTTTCCATGCTTGTCTGTGATAAGCCCTTGTGCAGAATTTTTTCAATTGATAATTTTGAGGAGAGGCAAATAGATCTATGTCTGGGCTCCCCCATTTCTCTATTATCATGCTGAAGACTTGTGGATTTAGTTTCCACTCGTGAGGATCCATAAGGTTTCTGCTTAAATCTTCTGCCAGAATATTTTGCTTTCTTGGCAGGAATTGAGCTTGAAGATGTATTTGGTAGGTCAAAGCTGTGCCCCACATTGCCATGGCTAATCTGCAAAGGGGGTAAGTGTGTGTGCCCCCTTGCTTCTTTATATACCACATGATCATGGTGTTGTCTGTCTATCAGTAGTTGTCCTGGATTAAGTCCTTGAAGGCTGTTAGGGCATTTTGAACAGCTAGCATCTCTTTCTGGTTGATATGTAGATGCATTTATTTTGGGGTCCATATGCCCTGAATGCATCTTCCTGCCATGTGGGCCCCCCAGGCATAATCTGATGCGTCTGTTAATGTTTGGCTGGCAGGGGGTAGAGTGAAGGCCCGTCCCATGTTTTGGTGACATGCCTTTGCCCACCATAGAAACTCTTTTTGAAGGCAGGGAATGAGAGGAATCATTTTTTCCAGACTGAGAATGTTGACTCCATAAACTTTTTAGGTACCACTGAAGTTTCCTCATGCAGTCTTGCATATGGAATCAGTAGGATGCAGGATGCCATGAAGCCCAAAGCCTGCAGAATTTTGTCTTGCAGATAACTGGGTTTTTGTTGCCATTAGTTTGAAGTATGTAGTCAGTTGTCTTTGCTTGTCTGGCATGAGGTAAGCCATCTGGGCAGTTGTATTCAAGCTTGTACCCAGGAATGTTATCTTTTGAGAGGGTACCCAGTTGTGATTTCTTTTTGTTTGTGTGCCCTATGCATGTTAGAAGCCTTTTCATAAACACCAGGTGTCTAAGAAGAATGTCCTTGTTCTCTGCTTGAATGAGACAGTCGTTCAAGTAAGGGTATACTTGTATACTTTGTCTGCAAAATGCAATTACTGGTGCCAGGCACTTTGTAAAGACCCTGGGCTCAGTAGATAAGCCAAAGGGCAGCGCAGATAATTTGTAATGCATTAAGCCAGCCTTGAATCTGAGGCATCTTCTGCATGACTGTCTTATTGGGACATGCAGGTATGCCTCTTTTAGGTCTAATGTCACCAGCCAAGAATTCTTGCCCAGCATGGGCAGAAGCTGCTGCAAAGTCAGCATTCTGAATTTTGGAATGTCCAGGTGTGTGTTCAAAATCGATAAATCCAGTATTGGCCACCAGGCCTTGTCCTTTCTGGGTACCAAGAACAGTCGAGTAAAAACCTTGTCCTTTTTCATGTTCTGGTACTGGCTGAATGGCCCCATATCCATGAGGGACGTAACCTGTTTCTGTGCCTCTGCCATTGATTGTTTTGGCAGATCTGGCCAACCGTTTGCCACTGGCAGAGTGTGGAAATGGAATCTGTATCCCTGTGATACTATGTTTAGTACCCACTTGTCCTGGGATATTAACTGCCAATTTTGAGCAAAAAGTGTTAATTTTCCCTCTAAGGGTGCTGCCAAAAGGTAAGTGCTTGGTGTAGGCAGAGGGAAGTCACTGGGACTGTTTTCTGTAGGTTTGCACTTTATCTCCTCCAGATTTGGAGGTAGAAGCACTCCATTGCTTAGACCTGTATGAATCTTGCACCTGGTATCTGGAACCCTTAGGGTGTCTGGATGTACCCCTTTGAGCTCAGTCTGACACAAAAAAGGACCAATTTTTTGTAGGCCAGGGTCTACTGAATCTTCGTGGCTGCACTTGTAAGAAGTCTTTAACAGTTTGCATAGACTTAGCTTTGTCTTCCATTTTCTTTAAAACCTCTTCTGCCTCAATACCAAACAGAGTATCATGCTGTAAAGGTGCATCTAGCAATTTAGCTTTAACATGATCAGGCAAATTTTGTTATTTTAGCCAGGCATGCCCCCTAATCACAGATCCAGTAATTGCGGCCCTGCAGGAGGCCTCTAAGGAATCAAAACCACATTGCAAAGTATGCTTTCCAACCTGTTCAGCTGCATGCAATAATTCCTGCAATTCTTTATTTTCTGCACATTCAGAAATCATCATTTTCTGTTTCAGCAATCCCATAACATGTTGTTGATACTTAAAAGCATATGAAATTGACAGTTTAAGGCCCTGATTGCCAAGGTTGCAGATGTATAAACCTTTTTTTCCCCATCTGTCCAGTGCCCTTGAATCTCTGTCAGAGGGGGTATGATTTTTTACTGTTGAGGCCTTAACTCCCTTTGGACCCTGTGAAATAGTTTCAGGATCAGCAGCAAGGTTTCTAAAACATTTGAGTCAGGGACCCTGTAATATCTGTCAGGCTTACTGGGAGCCGGAGGGAAGGAGTCAGGGGTCAAGCTCGACTCCAAAAACACATCATCCACAATGTCCAAAAACACATCATCCACAATGTCTAAAACAGGGGGAATGGCTAATGGCCTCTGCTGAAGGAGGAAATCCCTGAGCCTCTTTTTTGATTCTGAGAAATCTTGACTCTCCCAGTGAAAATGCTCCCTCAAAGTATGCAAGGTTTCTCCAAATGAATAATCCTCAGGAGGAGATGCAGATGGAATAGACTCCTCTGCATCAGAATCCTCATAGGGAGGTATAGATAATTCCTGATCAGAAGAGGAATCAGAAGAAATAGAAACCTGATCTGAAGATTTATAATCAGTGTCTTGCCTTGGCCTCATCTGGAGGGGGATGGGTACCTCTGATCAAGGTAATAAGGTCTTTAGCCATTTTCATCTATTTTTTAGGCATAGAGGCCTGTGCACGTGGCTCATGCGTCAGTTTTTTAGTTTTAGAAGTTGCTTTTGTCTTTGGTTTTGCAGCTGTCGTCTGTTTGATATACAAATGTTGAGGTCGGAATACACCCTCAGAAGCCAGTGCCTGCTCAGCGGCTCTGGACCCATCCGAGGGAGATACATCCGTCGGTCCAATATCTTGAGTATCTTGTGGTATGCCGGACTCCACATGGGTGTTGGTAGAGGCCTGCGACTCAAAGGTAGAGGGTATCAGGGGCTGCAAAAGTGCCTCACTGAGTACTGGCGAACCGGCGACAAGCTTAGAAGAAGCTTCGTCTGTTTTGGAACTCGACTGCCTTTCTCTGTCCTTTTCTTTGTGTTTTTTGTGTACTCTGGCAGTCTGATTGCTATCTGATGACTTTTCTGGGTAATTAAATCTGTTTCCAAAATAATACTTTGAGGCAAAAATATACAGACGCTTAATAGTGCGTTGGTTAAATCTAGCATAAAGCCGACAGCCAAGCACGTTGTGATCAGGGGGGCCTACGCAAGGAATACAGTATAAATGGAAATCCTTGAGGTATTTGCTCCCCCCACAAGTAATACAATTATTAACTTTTTCTGACATCGGTATGGAGCAAGAAAAAAGTTTCCCCGAACGGGGTACTTAGCTTTAGCGAAGACTTCGGTTCTGAAACTGAAACTCTAATATTTCAGTAGTCGGCAGACCGGCACTTGCGAAATACTTCTGCTTCGGGCACTGCGCAGCAAGACAGACTGAAGAAAATGGCGTCTGCTGCATGTTTTATACCCCTGACTACCTGAAGTCACGGAAGAGGAGACAGCAACCGATGCACGACCCAAGACTTTGGAATTCAGGCCGACTGAGGGCAACCTGCCAGTAGATTACCCAAATGTAATGACTGCAACAGTGAAACATGAAGAACATCCACACACTTCAGTCTTTATTAAAAATTAAGCTCTTGTCCCAGTATGGTGGACTTCAGAATAATGCAATTAATTCCAAACCCGCCTTCCTACACAACTAATTAAGCAATTAACCTCTTAAAGTGCTAACGCACCTAAACAAAACATAACCACCAAGATCAAAAAATACTGAAAATGTTACAAAAAGACTATATAAACAGCCATCATTTACACAAATCATTTGGTTTGTGTCACAAACATAGAAAAAACATAAAAAATGCTCCATAAAAATCATAACATAAAACTAGTTTTCAATCTTAGTAAACAAACAATGAAACATGTTCATTTAATCCAGGGGGCTCTGTAGCATTAGTCCGAATGATCCATTGGTACTCCAAATACTCTAAAAATTCATCACTGGATCCACCCCTGGGCCCCAGATCACAATTGTCAATAACAGTAAGCTTCAGTGTCCCCTGTTGTCCTTGATACATCTATAAAGGGCATTTTTACTATCCTTCTTCCTGATTTCACATAAATGTTGATTAATCCTACCCTTAAAAGCCCTTTTGGTCTTCACTATATAAAATCATTCACGTAATTGACACTTTGCTATATAAACCACATATTTAGAGTAACAATAAAACTTGTGCTGGATGTTAAAATTCATTTGTCTCCTAACTGTCACATCCCCTACTAAAATATTGGAGTATTGTGTACAATTTCCACATTAGGACAGTTTCCCTTTCTTTACAGTGCCCCTGTCATCTCTAACATCTGTTTAAAACTTGCCTCCTTTTTATAAACTATCATGGGCTTCTCCACTACTATTACAAGGTTATCCAAATCAGTTCTGAATGACTTCTAGTTCTCTCTAAGGATACTTGAAACAGTAAAAAATCATGGTTAAAAGGATACATGTTTTAATCCAGCAAGTGTCTCCATCATTGAAATTTTCCTTCCTAACATCACAAAGCCTATCTTGAGACGCTAGGAGAGGCTGATCTAATCCATTGTTGTCTTTTCCTCTCCACCTCTTCTTGGATATCATTAACTCAATGGGATAACCCCTTTTGCAGAACATTTCTTTCAGTACCACACATTGCTCTGTAAACAAATAATCCCTAGAAACCATCCTAGCTAGTCAAACATACTGCCTCTTTACTAGAGCCTTCTTTTGACGGATCAGATGACAACTTGAAAAGTGTAACAAAGAATTTGAATAAGTAGGTTTTCGATATAAAGTTTATATAAATTAATTTTCTACCATATCTTTAAAAATGGTGACATCCAAATAGTTGACCCTATTTTTATCGAATTCCATGGTGAATTTAAGGAAGAGAGTTGAGGCATTAATATAGACAAAGATTCTCTTAAAGCCAATCCCTTATTCCAAAAAAATAATGTCATCCAAAAACCTCACACATAATGACCAACAGTCATTGTACCTAGAGGAAAACACGACCAGTTTATCCCATTGGGCCATAGCAATGTTTGCAAAAATGGGGGCACATGAAGCCCCCGTTGCTACATCTTTAATCTGCTTGTACAACTGATTTTCAAAAGTTAAATTGTTTTCCAAAAAAGTTCCATTAACGCTCTTATTGTACAAGCTCATTTACCCGAAAAATTAGAATTCTCACATATGGAATCAAAAAACAAATCCATTTCCTCTTGGAGTATAACTCAGAATAAATCACATACATTCTAAAGACATGCACCTGGAGCATTTCTCCCCGGGCCTCCACTGAAAACGGGATCTGTGGAACCTAGTTGGACTTTCCCGGTCAACAAATGTTAAATAAATAAAAATAAAATAAAACATCTACTGGAACCAAAATTAAATCTGTATAAAAATCGTGCCTAATCTTACATAAAAAAATCCCAGGAATCCTTAAAAATGTATTCATGTTGAGCCAGAACAGATTTAAGGTGGTGGTCAATACATTTTGCAATAGGAAAAATAATAGACCCTTTGGCATCCAATATGAGATGTGTGTGTGTTGGGGGGGGGGGGGGGGCAGAGATGTTTTTGTGTATTTTTGGCATACCAAATATAGTCGTGATCCTTGGATTGGCGATAGGCAAAAGATTATGCTTCTGGATGGTAACCTCATCATTAATCAACATTTTGTCCAAGGTCAATTTAATATTCCTATAAGAAATGTACAATTCATTCCTCGACACTTCCTCATGTGCCTGTGAACAAAATAAGGCCTATTCTATTACTATAGTCAATTCCACCCATAAGCACTAAAGCCCCTCCCTTGTCTGGCTTCATCACCGTAAGAAGTTTGTTGGAAACCATTTCTCCCAATAATTTAGTCTCATCCTTGGATAGATAGTTTCCTATTCCACTGTTTTGTTTTTAAATAGAGAATTTCAAATCTACCACTCACAACTTTTGAAGGGTGTTGACCATGGGGGTGAGGGGATGGGATGAATGTATTAGAGACTTTTTCAACTCAAAGGGTCTAGGTATCACATTGTCCCTAAAGGCAAAGCTCAAGTTTAATTTTCTAGTAAATAACTTTAGGAACAGCCTGAACTACATGTCCTCTTTTTGCCGGTACAAAATTAAGTCCTCTGTCAAACTGGCCCACTCTGTGGTTACATTTACTAAGCTGTAATTGAAAATAGTACAATCACCTTTAGTGTTAACCACTAGTTCAGGCCCCCTTTCCCTAGCTATAGTTCCATTTACATTCTCCCTCTGCCCCTATTGGACAAATTCACATCTCGAGTCCAAGGGTTGTTCAACTGGCCCTCTCTCTCCCTCTGCTGTAAAACTCTCTCCAATCTTTTCACTATAGGGTATTCCAAAGAGGTCCCTCTTGCAGCATTTAAATCCCAACTTGTAGCATTACTGGCATATTTTTTTAACATGACCAACCCCTTAGGTGCAGGGTAAGCCAACCCATCTGCAAACTTTTTAGTCCCCATTTAATACATTTTTTTTTATCCAATCACAGAAATACTACTTTCAACATTAACAAACTACTGAATTCACTTACCTTGGTGGGAAATAACAAATCTTTAATATTAGCATTCAGTTTCTTTATTCATGGTCTTTTTTATGGAAGGAGACGTTTCAGGGGACCCACATTCTAAGTTTAGCAATCGTGTTCTGCAGGAGATTATGACATTTATTGGAAATCTCACTCTACTTGTGAAACAGTTGAGCCAGCAAGTCACAGTGGTAACTAATGTTTTTTTTTAAGCAGCAGGAACTATAATTCACAAACAGATTGCTGCGGTTACACAAGATTCTGCTGCCTTTTCATGCATCACACCAGCCCAAAGGGAGAGAGAAGACCATATTTTAGCTGGTGAAGGGTGCTCACAATCAGTTTTCCAATAACTGAGTACCCGTCACCATGGAGGTGACATTCATCTGAATGATTGTTAAACGAAGAACGGGGTGGAACTGTGACCGAATCCAACATGGCAGCAACCAGGCAGTTTACGGAACATTAAATGATCAGGCTATTCCCAGGTTCATATTTTTAAATTCAAGGAACTACAGTTACAGAATTGCTATTTCAGGGAGTGTCTCAGGAGAGAAGAAATACTGAAGGGACTCGGGTTGCGGAAATACCACAACGGACTTAAGGACTCAGCCTTACACCACGAGTTGCTTGCAATGTATAACAAACATGGTTGTGAACTTTGCTTATTAAACATGACTTTAGAATGGGGCACACTGTGAAATTGTGAAACTGGATGCCAATATTAAAAAATATTTCCCACCAAGGTAAATTAATTCAGTAGTGTTAATGTTGAAAAAAAATATTTCTGTGCTTAGAGATAAAAAAAATTAATAAATTAAACAGGGACCAAAAAAGATTATGCAAATGGGTTGGCTTACCATGCAACTAAGGGGTTGCTCATGGAAAAATAGGAATCCTAATAATGGAGGTAATGTTAGAAAAGGGAATGGAAATGCTGAAAGACGGACCCCCTTTGGAATACCCTTGGTGAGAAGCTCAGAGAGAATTTTATAGCAGAGGGAAAGAGAGGGCCAACTGAACAACCCTTGGACTCAGGATGTGAATTTTACCTACAGGGGCTGGGACAGATGAAGAATGTAAAATGAACTATAGACAGGGAAGGGGGGCCTGAACTAGTGGTCAGCACTAAAGGTTATTTTACTATTTCCAATTACAGCTTAGTAAATGTAACCACAGAGTGGGCCAATTTGAGAGAGGACTTAATTTTGTGCCAGCAAAAAGAGGAAATGTAGTTCAGGCTGTTACTCAACTTAATTTACTAGAAAATTAAACTTGAGCTTTGCCCTTAGGGACAATGTGATCCCTAGAACCTTTGAGTTGAAAAGTCTAGTACATTCATCCCAACCCCACACCCCTTTGAAAAGTTATGCGAGTAGTAGATTCGAAATTCTCTATTTAAAAACAAAAACAGTAGAATAGGAAATAATCTATCCAAGGATGAGATAAACTATTGGGAGAAATTGTTTCCAACAAACTTATTAAGGTGATGAAGCCATAACAGAATGGGCCTTATTTTGCTCACGGACACATGGGATTTTTTTTTTTATCCAAGATTAGGCAGTATTTTTATTTAGATTTAATTTTGGTTACAATATATGTATGTGATTTATTCTCAGTTATACCTCATCAAGAGGGAATGGATTTGTTTTTTTTTCTTTTCATATCTGAGAATTCTAATCTTTCTGGTAAACGAGCTTGTACAATAACATCGTTTAATGGAACTGGTTTTGGAAAACAATTTCTTAACTTTTGAAAATCAGTTGTACAAGCAGATTATTAAAGTTGTACCAATGGGGGCTTCAAGTGCCCCAATTTTTGCAAACATCATTATGGCCCAATGGGAGAAACTGCTTGTGTTTTCCTCTAGGTACAGTGATTGGTCATTGTATGGGAGATTTTTTGGATGGTATTTTTTGGAATAAGGGAGAGGCTTTATTAAGAGCCTTTTTTGACTATATTAATGCCTCGACTCATTTGCTTAAATTCACTATGAAATTCTATAAAAAGTAGCGTCAACTATTTGGAGGTCATCATTTTTTAAAATTTGGTAGAAAATAAATTCATATCAACTTTATATCGAAAACCTACTTATTCAAATTCTTTGTTGCACTTTTCAAGTTGTCATCCGATGCAAAAGAAGGCCCTAGTAAAGGGGGAATATGTTCGACTAGTTAGGATGGTTTCTAGGGATGATTTGTTTACTCAGCAATGTGTGGTACTGAAAGAGATGTTCTGCAAAAGGGGCTATCCCCATTGAGTTAACGATATCCAAGTGGAGAGGAAAAGACAATGGATTAGATCAGCCTCTCCTAGGCTATCAAGATGGGCTTTGTGATGTTAGGAAGGAAAATTTCAATAATGGGGACACTTTCTGGATTAAAACATGTATTTCATTTAACCAATATTTTTTTTTTTACTATTTCAAGTATTCTTGAGAGAACTGGAAGCTATTCAGAATTGATTTGGATAACCTTAGAATAGTAGGGGAGAAGCCTATAATGGTTTATAAAAAGGAGACAAGTTTTAAACAGATGTTGGAGATAACAGGGATCACTGTAAAGAAAGTGAAGAAGTCCAAATGTAGAAATTGTACACAAAGCTCCAATATTTTTTAGGGGATGTTGTGACAACTAGGGGACAAATTAATTTTAATATTCAGCACAAGTTTTATTGTTACTCTAAAATGTGGTTTATATAGCAAAGTATCAATTATGTGAAAGATTTTATATAAGGAAGAACAAAAGGGCTTTTAAGGACAGGATTTAACAACATTTACATGAAATCAGGAAAGATAGTAAAACTGCCCTTAATAGACATATCAAGGACAATGAGGACCACTTTTTAAAGGTTAGTATTATTGACCGGCGTGATCTGGGGCCCAGGGGTACACCTAGTGATGAATTTTTGAAGTATTTAGAGAACCAATAGATCATTTAGACTAATGCTACAGAGCCCCCTGGATTAAATTAACAAGTTTCCTTTATTAGTTTACCAAGACTGAAGGCTAGTTTCATGTTATGATTTTTATGAAGCATTTTTTTACGTTTTTTCTACGTATTTTTTGTGACACAAAATGAATGATTTGGGTAAATGATGGTTACTTACATAGTTTTTTTGCAACATTTTCAGTATACTTTGATCTTGGTGGTTATGTTTTATGTTTACATATGTTAGCACTTTAAGATGTTAATTGCTTCATTAGTAGTGTAGGAACTGTATAAAAGGCGGGTTTGCAATTGATTGTATTATTCTGGAGAAGTCCACAATACCGGGACAAAAGTGCTTAATTTTTAAAAAAGACTGAAGGGTGTGGTTCCAGTTTGCCTCCTGCATCATAATTTCATGGTTGGTTGTTGTGTTTCTTTATCTGAAGTCTGTACAAGTCCTATACTTTACTTTCTGGGGTATGGCCACAGGATCCTTGGCTCCTAAAAAATTTTTTACTTCTCTGCCAAGTCACAGTTGTTAGATTGGGATCCACTGCACTAATTTTCTGTGGTTATAAATATTTCAAACAATGCCAGTTTCATTTTAGTACATTTATGGAACGGCAAAGACTTGCAAAATTGAGTTCTGAAATTGTCAAGTAGCTTCATTATCTTGAAATTTGGCAAAGTGTAAGTACTAGTGTCTGCTAAAAACTCCGCATAATCTTACAGAATTAACATTCAAAAATAAGATATACAAAACAGCAACAGGCAGAAATAATCTTGTTTGGATCTTTGGAGTTTTGTGAAGCAAAGAACAAATTTTACTACTGCAGTCTATATGGCATAATCACAAGCCAATCTAAAGGAGAATCTTGAGCTGTAACACATACTTTTTCCACAAACAGGTTATAAAACTGTTTTGCTTTAAGTCCTTTAAGTCAACACTGCATGCTCCTTTTAAAAAATATTCAAGACATCTTTAAAATAAATTGTACTTACAAAAAAAATCTATCATGAAACAATGGATTCTTGCAGTCTGTCACAATCTTTGTCTTTTGTCTACTGGTGTGATCAGTGTCTGGTGCTATAGCCATCTTAAAAAGAAAACATTGTCTTAAGTGACTCAAGACTAATGATAGAAATTACCAGAGAAGTAGCTCTGGAAATGATTGAATTCACAAATCAAACTTCTAAAACTTAAGGAAAAGTGTCATTACCTGGCATTACCATTCAAGGTTGAATCA
This sequence comes from Protopterus annectens, assembly GCF_019279795.1. Classification (NCBI taxonomy): domain Eukaryota; kingdom Metazoa; phylum Chordata; order Ceratodontiformes; family Protopteridae; genus Protopterus; species Protopterus annectens. The sequence continues at coordinate 269,711,184 of NC_056750.1, forward strand.
GATGAAAACAGACAACATTGGATAAAAAGTTTCATTATCTTCAGCCCCACTTGCTGTTATGGTATGCAGTTCGCTACTGTATTCAATTACTTCAACTAAACGTGCAAATTTGTATACAATCTCTAATAATGAGGTTCATTTTGAAGTCTAAAGTAATTTATTTTGCACAAAAGAAAACATTTGGTTCTGGTACTACAGCAACATTCGGTAATGTGGGACAGAAGGAGCAGGGATCACAATTATATTCAAGCTGAATATTTCAGCCTATAAGAAAAGTACAGTTGTGTACCTACCATAAATGTAGATGTTAGAGTGTATTCACTGTTGCAGTCATTACACTTGGGTTATCCTGCTGGCAGGCTACCCACAGTCAGCCTGAATTCCAAAGTCTTGGTCTGGCATTGGTTGCTGTCACCTCTTCCCTGACGTCAGTGCGCCAGGGGTATATAAAAGATGCAGCAGATGCCATTTTCTTCAGTTTTTTTTGCCCCAGATGTCAGGTGCCCCCAAAAAGGTAGGCTAAATAAATGTGCAAATAAAAAATCATGCACTAACAAACATTACCTTCTTCTACAAGCAAATAAACCACATAGGTTGTATAGAATAGAGAAGTATAGATAAATCCCAGCAATGATAAGGGGATGGTGGGAGGGTAACCTGGACTGCAACAGTGAACACACTCCAACATCTACATTTATGGTAGGTACACAACTGTACTATGTTCATAGTGTTTTCACTGTTGCAGTCATTACACTTGGGTTGAATCCCAAAGCTGAGGTTGGGCGGCTGGGTCTAAATAGGATTAGGAGTGGCTATGAGTCACTGCAAAACTACAGTGGCAAAGCCTGCTCTGGATTTAGAGTAAAGAGGTAAATGATAGTGCTTGGTAAAAGTGTGCACTGAACTCCATGTTGCAGCCTCCAAAATTTCCTTGGTTGGTACTCCTCTGAGAAAGGCTGATGTGGCTGCTGCCTTGGTAGAATGTGGCCTAATATTCTTAGGCACTGATTTGTCATGCTGTGCATAGCAGAAACAAATGCAGTGTCCTATCCATTTTGAAATAGCCTTTCCTTGTGATCCTGCAGTGTATGCCACAAAAAGTTGCTCAGTTTTTCTGAAAGCTTTTGTTTTGTCCAAGTAGAAGCGTAGCTGTCTGTGTATGTCCAAAGAGTGCAGAAGTCTCTCCCCTTTATTCTGGGGATTTGGATAAAAGGTTGGCAAATGAATGGTTTGGTTAAGAGCCACGCTGGATACTACCTTTGGCATAAATGTTGGGTTTGTCCTGAGAAAAACCCTGTCTGGATGAAAAATGATAAAAGGTTCCACTGCCATTAATGCCTGTAACTCTGAGACTCTTCTTGCTGAAGTTATTGCTAGGAGCAGAGCAGAGCAGTTTTCCATAAGAATTTTATCTCAGCTGTATTGGCTGGCTCAACAGGAGGTAGTGTGAGCTTTTCAAGACAAAGTTGAGGTCCCATGTTGGTATAGGTGCTCTCCTTGGGGTCTTATGTTTTTGACCCTCTGAGGTACTGTCTTAGTAGTGGATGAGAGAAAATAGGAGGTTCCGTATTGTAATTAGCTGAAACGGCAGAGGCATGGATCTTTATTGATGAGAAGGATAGGCCTTTGTCCAGCATCTCAGTTCGGTATTGCAAAATCTCAGGAATATTAGGAACAAGCGGTTCAAGTCCTTGTGCCTGGTTCCAAGCACAGAATCTCTTCCATTTTTCTGCATAAGAATTCCTGGTGCTGGGCCTTCTGGCTTCCAAAATGACATCCATAACTGCTTTAGAGAGAGATGTGTTCTGAGTGGCTATATTATTCACCATGCAGCCAGATTTAAGGTTCTGGTTTGGCTGTGCAGGATCCGATTGTTTTGTTGGGTCAGCAGATGAGGAATTTGAGGTAAAGTTCAGGCTGGACCTTGAGACAAGGTCTTTAGGATTGGGTACCAATGCTGGCGTGGCCAGTCTGGGGCAATCAGAATCATTTTTGGCTTCTCTTGTCTGACTTTTAGGAGTACCTTGGGGAGTAGAGGCAGTGGTGGATAGGCATAAACTGTTAGGCTTTTCCAGCTGAATGATAGAGCATCCACCTTCCATGCTTGTGAGTGATAAGTCCTTGTGCAGAATCTCTGTAGTTGGCAGTTGCAAGGGGAGGCAAACAGATCTATATCTGGGCATCCCCATTTCTTTGTTATGCTGAAGACTTGTGGATCTAGTTTCCACTCATGAGGGTCCATGAGGTTTCTGCTTAGTTCATCTGCCAGAGTATTTTTCTTTCCTGGCAGGAATTATGCCTGCAGATGTACTTGATAGGCCAGTGCTGTGTTCCACAAAGTCATGGCTTGCCTGCAGAGGGGGTAGGAATGTGTGCCCCCTTGCTTATGTACCACATGACTGTAGTATTGTCAGTCTTTAGTAACAGTTGTCCTGGATGTAGTAGATCCTTGAAGGCTGTCAGGGCATTCTTTACAGCTAGCATCTCTTTTTTGATTGATATGAAGATGCATTTGGTCTGTGGGCCAAGTGCCTTGTATACATTTTCCCGCCATGTGTGCTCCCCATGCATAATCTGATGCATCTGTTGTTAGTGTCTGCCTGGCTGTGGGTAAAGTGAAAGGCTGTCCCTTGTTGTGGTGACAGGCCAGTGCCCACCATTGAAACTCTTGTTGCAGGCAGGGAATGCGAGTAATTATTGTTTCCGGGTAGTGGCAATGTTGAGTCCAAACACTTTTTAGATGCCATTGTAGCTTCCTCATTTGCAGTCTTGCATATGGAATTAGCAGGATGCAGGATGCCATGAAGCCCAAATCCTGCAGAATTTTTCTTGCAGGTAGCTGGGTCTTTGTTGCCATCATTTGAAAGTAATGAGTCAGTTGTCTTTGTCTGGCGTGAGATAAGCCATCTGGGCAGTTGTATTTAAGCTTGCACCCAGGAATATTATCTCTTGAGAGGGCACTAGTTTTGATTTCTTTTCGTTTACTGTGTACCCTAGGCAAGTTAGTAATCTTTTTACAAACGCCAGATGCTTTAGTAGAATGTCCTTGCTGTCTGCTTGAATAAGGCAGTTGTCCAAGTAGGGATATATTTGAATTCCTTTTTGTCTTCAAAATGCAATTACTGGTGCCAGGCATTTTGTGAAGACCCTGGGCACAGTAGATAAGCCAAAGGGCAGTGCAGAGAATTGGTAGTGCATTGAGCCAGCTACAAATCTGAGGCATCTTCTGCAAGATTGTCTGATTCGGACATGCAGGTAAGCCTCTAAGGTCCAAAGTAACTAGCCAAGCCTTTTTGTCCAGCATGGGTAGAAGTTGCTGCAGTGTTAACATTTTGAATTTTGGAACGTCCAGGAAAGTATTTAGAGTAGACAGGTCCAGGACTGGTCTCCAAGCTTTGTCCTTTCTGGGTACCAAGAAAAGTCTTGAGTAAAATACTTGTCCCTGCTCTTGCTGTGGTACTTTTTGAGTAGCCCTCATGTCCATGAGAGCAGAAATTAGTTTTTTTTGCCTCTGCCCACTGATTGTGTGGCAGGTCTGGCATACCTTCTGGCCTTGGTAGAGTGTGAAAGTGAAACCTGTAACCCTGGGAAACAATATTCAGTACCCATTTGTCTTGGGTAATTATGTGCCAATTTTGTGAGAAAAGTGCTAGTTTTCCCCCTAAGGGTGCCAAAAGGTAAGTGCTTGGCATTGGTAGAGGGAAGTCATTGGGACTGTTTCCTATAAGGTTGTGATTTGTCTTCACCTTTGGGGGCTGAAACACCCCCATTGCTTAGGTCTGTATGTGCCTTGTGGCTGAGATCTGCCTCTTGGGCATCTGTATCTGCCTCTTTGTGGCCTGACACTGGAAAGGACCAATTTTTTGAAGGGCAGTTTCTGCTAAATCTGGGTGGCTGAACCTTTAAGAAATCCTTTACTGTCTGCATTGATTTTGCTTTATCCTCCATTTTCTTTAACACCTCTTCTGCCTTAACACCAAACAAAGTATCATGCTGTAGTGGAGCATCCAACAATTTTGCTTTAACACGATCAGGTAAACTTTGTTCTTTTAACCAAGCATGCCTTAGAATGACAGAACCTGTAACTGCGGCTCTGCAAGAAGCCTCTAATGAACCAAAACCACATTGCAAAGTATGCTTTCCCACTTGTTCAGCTGCATGCAATAAATCCTGCATTTCCTTATTTTCAGGACATTCTGAGCTTGTAAAGCATTTTCTGTTTGAGCAAAAACATTAGGTATTGTTGATATTTAAGCATGTGAAACTGGCAGTTTAAAGCCCTTACAGCTAGAGTAGCAGAGGTGTAAATGTGTTTCCCCCATCTGTCCAGTGCTCTAGAATCCCTTTCAGAGGGAACAGGAGTGTTTGCGGTGGAAGCCTTGACCCCTTTGGGACCCTGAGAAATTGTTTCTGGGTCAGCAGCAGGGTTTTTATAAAGAAATTTATGTGAATCTGGGACCCTGTAGTACCTATCTGGCATAACTGGTGCAGGGGGTAAAGAATCAGGAGACAAAATGGATTCAGAGAAAACATCAACAATATCTAGTACAGGAGGAATAGCAAGGGGCCTGTGCTGAGGCAGTAAAAGAAAATCTGAGCCTTTTCTTGGATTCTGAATAATCCTGGCTCTCCCCCATGGAAATGCTCCCTCATGGTGTGCAGGAGAGGCTGAAGGGATAGATTCTTCAGTGTCAGAATCCTCATAGGGAGGAAGAGAATATCCCGGTTCTGAAGAGGAATCAGAGGAAATAGAAACCTGGTCAGAGGAATCATGGTCAGTATCTTTGCCTAGGCCTTTTATCAGGAGGGGGATGGGAACCCCTGATCAGAGTAATTAGGTCCTCGGCCATTTTAAGCATCTGTTTCTTTGGCATGGATGACTGTCCAGGTGAATGCTGTACTTGTTTGTCTTTATAGGTGTTTTAGACTTTGCCTTGGCTGCTGAAGTAGTCTTGATAGTAAGCTGTGTAGGTCTGAAAACACCCTCAGAAGCAGATGCCTGCTCAGCAGCTCTGGACCCATCTGAGGGAATAGTTTCCATAGGCCCAATACCTTGAGTTTCCAGAGGCCTAGTTGTGTCCACGTGGGAGTCTGAGGTATTTGCTTCCCACAAGAAATACAATTGTTAACTTTTACTGACATCGGTCTGGAGCAAGAAAAAGTTTCCCCAACGGGGTACTTAGCTTTATTGAAGACTTAGGATCTGAAATTCAATTTCGAAAATCTCATGAGTCTGCTGACTGGCACTTGCGAACTGCTTTTGCTTCGGGCACCGCGCGGCGAGAAAGACTGAAGAAAATGGCGTCGGCTGCATCTTTTATACCCCTGGCGCACTGACGTCAGGGAAGAGGCGACAGCAACTGACGCCAGACCAAGACTTTGGAATTCAGGCCGACAGCGGGTAGCCTGCCAGCAGGATAACCCAAGTGTAATGACTGCAACAGTGAAACACTAACATCGTGGGTAAATCAAGAAGGATGATATAAGGCAATATTAAAGATGTGGGATTCCAAGGTTGAAAAAGTACAATTGTGTACACTTACCATAAATGTAGATGTTAGTGTATTCACTGTTGCAGTCATCAGATGTGGGTTATCCCTGCTGTGGTAGCCCTTGGCCAGCCCGAATACCATAGTCAATGTTTTTCTGTGTCAGATGCTGTCGCTTGTAGTCTGACGTCAGGTCATCAGTGCTATAAAGCAAGGCAGCTGATGCCATTACATCAGTTTTTCTTGCTCTAACCAATCAGAAACACAAGAAAATACGGTAAAGTGGTCCTGGTGGCTAAAAGCCACCGTGGGAAGCTTATGTCCCCCTAGGGAAAAAGAATATATGGGGGAAGGAGGGAGGGAAACCAGGACTTAAACAGTGAATACACTCGAAAAAAAAAAGTTATGTCCTCACCATAACGTTCCATGCGAGTTGCTCCATCTCGCCTTCATTCATCACTGATGGGTTCGGAGCTGATCCTCAGCTCAGACACAGCTGACAAGCAAGCTCCAAGTTCTCCAGTAGCTCGAGACCCCACCCCTTATCCCAAAATGCACTGCTGGAATTACCTCAGATCTGGTTTGCTGCGTACCATATAATAGTACAATAATTATTCTACCTAGGAATGAATACACATTGAAAAACCAGGATGAAGAAAGCCTCCAGGTCAACTGTCAGCCAGGAGGGAGGGACGTGAGAATGAAGGCGAGATGGAACAACTCACATGGAACGTTATGGTGAGTACATAACTTCTTTATGTGAAGTTGTTCAATCTTGCCATTCATTCATCACTGATGGGTAGCATCCCTAGCATCCTGATCTTGGGTGGTCAACGGCAGTACACTCTTCAGAACTATAGAACCAAATGAAGCCCTGTCCCTGAAAGCCTTATCCACTTTGCAGTGAGTTAAAGTGTGAGGTTTAGACCAGGTGGCTGCTGCACAGATGTTATCCAAAGGCAATTTGGCTTGAAAGGCTGACTAGGTAGAAACTGCTCTGGTTGACTGAGCCTTTACCTTACTAGATAATGGCATTTTTATGACAAGCATATGTATAGGTGATGACAATCCGACAGCCACTTAGACAGGGTTGTTTTAGCAACTGGTTTACCTTTCCTGGTCTCAGAAAAGGACACAAAGAGCTAATCTGATTTCCTAACTTCTTTGGTTCTGTCCAAATAAAATCTAAGTTGTCTATGAACGTCGAGTTTATGCAACATGTATTCCAATTTGTTGGTATGATTAGTGAAGAAAACGGGCAACTCTATGACTTCATTAATGTTAACCTCAGAACATACTTTGCGCAGAAAGGATGGATTAGTTCTGAGAGATACTCTGTCAGTATGAAGACCATGTAAGTGGGCTTGATGGAAAGGGCTTGGAGCTCTGACACTCTACGGGCTGAAGTGATGGCTACTAAGAAGACAGCTTTCCATGACAAGAATTCTAGTTCACAAGATGATGCAGGCTCAAAAGGAGGAAGAATGATATGAGATAACATAAAATTCAAATTCCAGGGGGAATAAGGTGTCTTCACTGGAGGACTCGTGAAAGGAACCTTTTAGAAAAGCCTTAGACAATGGGCGAGCCATAATATTCAAACCATCAATTCCTAGGTGGAAATTAGATATAGCAGCTAATTGTACTCTTATCATAGCTGCCGCTGCTCCTTTGTTGAAGATTTCTGTCAAGAATTGTAAGATAGAAGACTATGGTGCTTGATAAGGGTCAATGTTGTGGGAAGAAGCCCAAATGGAAAATCTCTTCCACTTATTAGGATACAATTTTCTGGTGGAATGTTTGTGGGAAGCCAACAAAATCTGACTAGTGTCATGGGAAAGATTGTAGAGCCTGGCTATGCAGGGAATTGGAGCAGCCAAGAGGTTAGCTTCAGTGTCTGCAACGACGGGTGAAGATCCTCTGACGGATGTCAGCAAGTCCAGAATTGGGTCCAGGATCCATGGATCTTCCAGAATAGGATAAAGAAACAGGAACCAAATCTGCCAAGGACAATGATGGGCCATGATGATGATTGTCCGTCCCAGCAACTTTGCTTTCTGTACGAATTTGGATATCAGGGGAATTGGCGGAAATGCATAGAGGAGACCCGGGGGCCAATCGTGGACAAGAGCATCCCTTGGGGAGTGACTTGGAGTGGGAATTATGGCAAAATAGCTTCTGTATTTGTTGTTGATGTGACTGGCGAAGAGGTCGCAGGAAGGCTGGCCCCATTTGTGGAAGACCCTGTCTGCAAGCTCTTGTTTGAGGGACCATTCGTGGGGCAACAAGATTGCTCTGCTGAATCTGTCCACTATTACGTTGGATTTGCCCGGGATGTGTGCTGCCAACAGAAAGTTCTGGGATGACCGTGCCCACTGCCATACTCTGAGGGCTTCTCGGCAAAGGGGATAAGACTTGGTCCCGCCTTGTTTGTTCAGATACCACACCACTGACATGTCTGTCTGTATTGCAATTGTCCCTAAAGGAAGAAAGTCCTGAAAGTATTGCAACGCTAGAAGTACTGCTCATCTCCAATACATTGATATGCAGATGTGATTCTTGATCTGTCCCTGTGCCTTGGGCAGTCTTTCCCTAAATTGCCCCCCCCCACCCTATCAGGGAAGTGTCCGTGGGTCACAGTGGCAACTGGATGGGGGAAGCATGAAAGGACGTCCTATTGTGACATGAAGAGACGTCAACCAACACTGAAGATCTTTCTTGCAGGAATTTGTCAGGATCATGTGACTCACTGGTAGTTCTTGGTAAGACCATTGCATGAATAGAAGCCATTGAAGGATTCTCATATGCATTCTTGCTAAGGAGATTGCTACAATAGCTGCCGCCATCAATCCTAGAACTTTCAATACCTCTGCTGCTGGTACTCTGTTCTTTGATATTAGGGGCATGATGTGTTGGCAAAGAATAGAGGTTCTTTCTGGCGGAAGACGTGTCTAGTTCTGTCTCTATAAAAACGATATGCTGAGATGACAACAAGGCAGACTTTTCGAAGTGGACTGTAATGCCTAGCTGATCGCAGAGTGTCAGAGTAGCCTCTCTCGCTTGAAGTTGATGCCTGGTGGTGGAGGTAAGGAGCCAATGGTCTAGATACGGGAAGCACCTGGAATCCTAGACGCCTCAGGTGAGCCGTGACTACTGCCATGTACTTGGTGAACACTCTGGGGGCTGTAGTGAGACCAAAGAGCAGAGCTCGGAATGGATAATGATTGGCTCCCAGCCAGAAATGCAGGTGATCTCTGGATGGTCTGGCCATCTTTATGTGATAGTATGCATCCTTGAGATAGATCGAGCACATCCAATTACCCTTCCCCAACAAGGGGAGTATGGACTGTAGCATAACCATTTAGAACTTCTCTCTCACAAATTGGTAGTCTGCTGAGATCCAAAATGGGTCTCCAGTCCCCTGTTTTCTTTGGAACCAAAAAGAATCTTGAGTAAGTTCCGAATCCAGTCTGGTCTGCTGGGATTGGCTGGATGACTCTTTCTAGCTATCGGCATACCTCTATCGCTGCTTGTCCCATGTGACTGGGTGGAACGTCTGGAATGTTTTTGACGTGAAGAGGCTGGGTGGTGAATGGTATGAAATACCCTCTGGAAATTATACTTCATACCAAACTGTTGTATTTAGCCAGGCTTTGGGGTACAAAGATAAGCGAGACCCCAGACTGCCTCCAGAGTAGGACAGGCAGGCCTCCCTTCAGGAGCGCTGGTAGGATTGACCAGAGAAGTGATCTCTTTCACTCTGGTGTTGCGGACCCCCTATGCCGCGAGGGCAGAGTCTTCCATTGAAACCCCCTCCTCTGCCTCTGGACGGGGGCTCTCCACATGTCTTGAAAGGCCCCCTGGGCTTTCCGGAACCACATCTTTCCTCCCCTCTGACCTTTGGGAAAGGGTCGAGTGGGGGTGGAAAAATGGACTCCGACAGCAGACAGTCTTTCCTTCTTGCTCACACCACTTTAAAGTCTTCTTCACCTTTGGCCCAAACAAGGATGGGCCGTTAAATGAGGTACTAAAGGAAGACTTGCAGGGTTCCGCGAAGGAACAGAGTCGCATCCAGGCATGTCTACGGAGATAGATTCCTGCACCTGTGGCTCTACTCGAACCATCAGCTGCATATGAGACACATGGACGAGTTGACTATCGAATTAAGGGTAGAGAGCAGAGTGGCAATACTATCGGATACACTCAAAGCTACAGCACCCTGAAGAGCATCTACCAACTCCTTAAGGAGATCTCTCTGCAGTCTGGTAAAATATGTCAGAGTGAGAAAGTCACTGAACTAAACATGTGTTTCCCATATCTATCCATGATCCTAGATTCTCTATTAGGAGGCTGGATAGATGAGTAAGTCTCAGACATTTCCTTTTTGGTGGCTGCCGCCGCCTCCACCATGGCATCAACAGGGACTCCCTTGGTAAAAAAGGGCTTATCTACAAGGGGCTGAAATAAACTTATTAGGCCTCCGAGGAACAGGTTCCATAGATTCTGGAGACTCCCATGCCCTACAAGAGATCAGATCCATAAGCTCATCATAGGGCGGAGATACCAAAGAGGTGGAAGCTTGAGACCCAAACGCCTTCAGAAGAAGAGACTCATCCTCAGTAGGGCTCCTGGACTACCAATCACCCCTCTGCCTAAGGATTTCAAGAATCTCCACAAAGGAGATGTCCTCAGAGGGGGTTCTGGGGGACCCTTCTGATTCATCCAGGTCAGTGTCCGATGTGATAGACTCCCGGGGGAGTCTAAATGCCTCCTCTTGCATAATCTCTTCCTGGGAACCTCTTCAGGGGGTCACCTAAGAGCAGGGAACATCCTGTGGGGCTACCTGAAGCTCTGGGTCTCTACGCTTGGGAGGACCGGAGGAAACAAACAGGCACAGGCACTTTAGGGGAGGAAGAGGCAAGACCTTGAGATGAGAAAGTCTTGGGAGACAAAACTCGCCTCTTGGCATCTAAAAGCACCTCGGCTCCGATGAAGAGACGATGGCTCCGACAGAACCGTGATCTCCTACTGCACCGAAGTCATGGGTTCCGAGCCCGAGGTAGGAGCCAAGCTCACCCGAGCAGAGGCCCCGAGAGGAAGAGTTGGCACCGACAAGTCGGTGCAGCTATCCTCCCCGGACCAGACCGGAGAGTGTCGGCTCCTAGAGTCACTGGTCAGTGCCGAGAACGTCTGAGCAGATGGAACTGATGACACTGGAGCAGGTGTCTGCTCCAAGGGATCCACAATCATCAGGTCAGCCTTTTCTGGCTCCGAAGTTCCGATATGGCTTCGGAGGCGGAGCAGACAATTCAAGGTTAGTGGTCTTCAGCTCCGATGGTTGTGTCTGAGCTGACAGCAATTTAACTAGGCCTGGTGCCTTCAAGAGTTTCTGAACCATCCGGTCCATATCAGATCAGATAAGCTGACAGAGGACCTGGAAGAGCGGACAGATGGAGCTTATTGGAGCAACATGGGAGGTTTTTCAGTAACCGGTTCCAAGGCAGTGTCCCGGTTCCAAAAAGAGCAGACTGTCTGCTCCGTGGGCAGTGGAGCTGAAGTCACCACAATTTCTGACCTCTTTCCTTTCTTGGATCTAGAATCAGTGGAAGGCTTAGAAGATTTGGATGGATTTACTGGCTCCATCTTGGTCAGACAATGCCTCAGAAAAGGGGTGCTTAATGATACCCCTATCAATCAATTTCCTCTTCCTTTCAGTGAACACTCTTGTGGAAAAGGAATGACATATGCTGCAAGACTCTTGCAGGTGTACCTCACCCAAGCAGTAAACACACTACGCATGGGCATCTGTGACTAACATTTTCTGTCCGCAGTCTGAGCACTTTTTAAACCCAGACTTTGGATGCTTGTCCTTATCTTCAGACATTACACAACTCAAGCACACAGATTAACTAAGAGCAGTTTTAAGCTAAGTAACTCACACAAACACACACAGCCCAAAAAGGGGCACTAACAACTAATAACTACAAACAGTAATTAAAGATCTAAAACAATAGTCCCAAAGGGGATCACTGACTAATTACTAATCCTAAGGCCCAAAGGCTGAAGGCAAGATAGAATACAGAGGAAAGGGGGTAAAAACACAGAAAAAAGTACTATTTACTAACTAGTATATCTGCTACTATGAATAGAAAACTATATAAAAAAAAGTGAAAATAAACTTGCTGAAAGTTGAAAAACTCCCAATAAAATCTCGAGCCAAGCTGGAAACCAAGAGATCCGTGCCGCGGAAAACTAGATCTGGGGTAATTCCAGCAGTGCATTGTGGATAAGGGGTGGGGTCTCGAGCCACTGGAGAACTTTGAAGGCCGTGTCGGAGGCGAGGATCGGCACCGAACCCATCAGTGATGAATGAACGGCAAGATTGAACAACTTCACATTCTACATTTATGGTAAGTCTACACAACTGTACTATGTTCATGTTTCACTGTTGCAGTCATCACCTGTGGGAGGATTCCCAAAGCTGAGGAGAGGGGTGGAAGGATTAAATACCTAGGCATGGATCAGCAACCCCTGCAGAACTGCAGAAGCAAACCCTGCCCTACACTTAGAGAAGAGATAGGTGATAATGCTCTGTAAAGGTATGGAAAGAGGTCCAGGTGGCAGCTTCCAAGATGTCCCTGGTGGTAACTACTCTCAGGAATGCTGTGGAAGTGGAGACTGTTCATGTGGAATGGGTACAAACAGACTTGGGGGGGGGGATTTCCTATGTAGTCTGTAGCAGAAAGGAATACAGTGTGATATCCATTTGAACATGCTTTGCTTGGAAATGGACTTCCCCTCTGCCCCTGGGGCAAAGTTGACCAGAAGCGGGTCTGTTTTTCTGAGGGGTTTAGCATGGTCCAAGTAATATCTGAGTTATCTGTGCACGTCTAGTGAGTGCGGAATTCTTTCCCCCTTGTTTTGAGGATTAGGAAAGACAGTGGGTAGATGTATGGCCTGGTAGAGGGTCACATCAGATACCACTTGGGCATAAAGGAGGGGTTAGTCCTCAGAGAGACCCTGTCTGCATGGAAAATGATGAAGGGCACAATGGCCATGAGTGCCTGAAGTTCTGAAACCCTTCTGGCTGATGTGATAGCTAGTAGGAAAGCAGTCTTCCAGTAAAGGTATTTCACGTCTGCTGAAACAGCAGGTTCAAATAAGGTTAGTTCTTCTGGTGGCCTTCTGGGAAGGTCTGATATTAGACGCCCCTCTGAGGAATTGTTTAATCAAAGGATGTGAGAAGAGGGGCTGGTCTAAATTGAGATGAGCTGAAATGGCTGAGGCATGGATTTTAATAGAAGAGGAGGAGGAGAGGCCACTACTGAGTAACTCTGCTAGGTAGTCCAAAATAAGAGGGATGAAAGGTTATGAGGTACTGCCCCCTCTGGACTGGCTCTAGGACCAGAATCTTTTTCACTTCCCTGCGTAAGATTTGCTGGTGCTGGGTCTTCTGACCTCCGTGATGATGTCTAGGACCCGTTTGCTTAACAGGGACCCCTTGTTTGCTGTTAAAGTATTACCCATGCTGACAGTTTGAGGGTCTGCAAGTCTGGGTGCAGCAACCCCCCCCCCACACACACACACACACACACACCTGGGTCAAGGGGTCTGAGATCAGGGGAAGCTGCCTGGGAGGCTGTGATGTCAGGCTGGGCAGTAAGGGGTACCAATGCTGTCTGGGCCAATCTGGACCAATGAGGATGGCTTTTGGTCTGTCCGCCCTTATCTTTATCAGTACCTTGGGAATAAGAGGCAGAGAAGGGAATGCATACAGAGAGATCCAAGGTAAGGTCAAGGTATCCACCTTCCACAATAGGTGGCAATACTCCCTGGTAAAGAATTTTTCCAGCTGGTGGTTGAGGTGGGAAGCAGAGAGATCCACCTCTGGAGTTCCCCACGCCTGAATGACTTCCAAAAAGATTTTCCTGTGGAGCTGCCATTCGGGGGGGGGGGGTCCAGTAAGCTTCTACTTAGGTGGTCTGCCAGGGAGTTGTTGACCCCTGGTAGGTATTGGGCAATTAGGTGTAAACCAATGGAGGCAGTTGTCAGCCAGAGGTTCATGGCTATCCTGCACAGGGGGTAAGACTGGGTCCCTCCCAGTTTGTTGATATACCACATTACTGTGGTGGTGTTTGTTTTAAGGAGAATCTCTGGCCTGAGATGGGGTTTGAAGGAGGTCAGCCTTTTGTACTGACATCATTTCCTTCTGACTGATGTGTAAGGGAAGGTGGTGGGCATCCTACTAGGTGAGCGCCCCAAGCAATGTCTGAGGCGTTGGTGGTGATGGTCTGCCGGTAGGCCAGAGGATAAAGGGAAGACCCGCATTCTTGGCACAGGCCACTGCCCACCAGAGGAACTCTGCCCTTATACAGGAGATCAGAGGGAGAGAGGTCTCTAGAGGCTGAGAGTGCTGACACCAAAGATTCTTTAGATAGCAGTTCAAAAATGAGGGGTGCACCATCGACTGTAAACAAAATCCACGTAAGACATACTCGGAGGCACTGATCAAAAATCTACCAAAACTACAGAGGCCTCCAAAGCAGACACCCAAGCAACTGCCACCTCAAGACATAAGACATGCAACACATAGTTCTCAAAGTCAGTGTGCTAAACAGTCACAGCCCTTAAGGCCAAACACAATGCCAGACACACTTGTTATAGGTGACTCCATAGTCAGACACACTGACGTCCCTCTCACCAGACTGAACAAGGAAAAGATCACAGTTAGCTGCCTGTCAGGCGCTAGAATCCGCCACATAACACAAGCACTCCGGTCACTCCACAGCAAGTACAAGTATGACTCAGTCATTGTCCATGCCGGTGTGAACGACCTGAGACGTACCTCCCTGGACTACATGAAAAGAGACAGAGGAGCTCTCAGATTATGTAGCCCAGGCCGGTATGACCCAGACCCTGAGCAGTATCCTACCCTCACCAAGAATGATGCCACAATACAGAGACAAAATGATCAGCTTTAATAATTGGCTTAATTATTGGTGTCATTCTAAGGGATCCAATGTCTGTCTGCCTGGGATGACATGCTTGACAAGCCACGCTGCCCATGAGGGACGGCTTGCACCTGTCAACCCTGGGCTTCGGATATTGGCAAAGGCTCTTGCCACCCCATAGTGCCTTTTTAGGCAAGGCTCAAATGATAAACCTACGCCCTAGAAAACAAAATGGAGAAAAACTAAGGGTAATACTGCTCAATGCCAGAAGTCTAAACCTCAAGATGCACGCCCTCGAAGCCCTCCTCAGTATGGAGAACATCGATGTTTATGCTGTGACTGAAACCTGGTTCAAGGCTCCTGAGAGCACCCCAGCACTATCAGGTTATACCTCATATCATGCGTTCCGGCCCCAAAATCCGGACCGAACCACAAAAGGAGGGGGAGTATCCATATTCATAAAGGATACCCACACCTCCAGGTTAGTGGCAACGCACGAAGCATCGGAGACCATCCAGGTGCAATTAACCATAGGTAAAACTGCCCTACAGTTTGTAACATGCTACAGACCACCTTCTCAAACTCAGGAAACTAACACAGCCTTCCTGAAGACACTGGAGAGTATAAATGTCTCTCCAAACACCATCATATTGGGTGACTTCAACTACCCAAACATAGACTGGGAACATTACTCAAGCCCCAACACCCTAGCCCAAAGGTTCCTTGAGTTCATAAACTCAAATGCTATGGAACAACTAGTCACCATTCCCACAAGAGGAGAAAATATACTAGACCTGATCATCACAAACATGGGGACAAAATGCTCCACACCGGAAGTATATCCCTCATTGGTGAGATCAGACCATAAATTAATCTCACTGGAGATCCACATCCCGCCCCCACCCCAGCAAAAGACCACAGTGAAGAACTTCTCAAAAGCAAACTTCACACTTCTTAAGACTGGAGTGGTATCCTTCAAGGCCCCGAGCCAGTGGAAACCACAACCCACGCTGCTGAAACCCTTACAAATGCCTTCTACGAGCACCTCCAGGAATGTATGGATCAAGCAATCCCTAATAAAATCAAGACCCTTTCCACCAAAGGCAGGCCCGGTCTGGTGGACTCCAGCCATAAACAAACTCTACAACAAGAGGAGAAAGCTACTACATGACAGAGCAAAATCCTTAAATGGGAAGGCATCTCTGATCAATACTAGCAAAAACGACGATCACTCATAAAATCATCCAAGGCCAACTTTGAGAGAAAAATCGCTAATGACACAAAAGACAATCATAAAGCCTTCTTTAGCTATGTTAGAAACCTGGGTGGAAACTCCCAGATATGCTCAGAATTAGTCCAAAATGATAAAAAATCACTGAACCCACAGACATTGCCAACATACTGGCAGACAGGTTCAGTGCAAATTTCTCCCTCCCTCCCCAAAGGAGAAATATCTATCCCACCAGAGTCTAGCCTCCCAAACATCTCAGATGCCCAGGTGAGAGCTGCTCTCTCTAAAGCAAAAACACAGCATCAATGGGACGGACGGTGTCCCCGGATGTGTGCTACACGAACTCAATGAGGAACTAAACCCACACATAAGGCTGCTGTTTAATCTTAGCCTTACTACAGGATATGTACCCAAAGAATGGCATGCGGCAACTGTGGTCCCACTCCACAAAGGCGGTGCTTCTACGGACCCTGGAAATTACGCCCCATAAGCTTGACGAGCCTTGTCTGCAAAGCTATGGAGAGGATCATAATGGAACTCATAAATAAAGACATTGGGGACCTACAGACACTGGATCCTACCCAATTTGGCTTTGTCAAGGGCAGATCCTGCCTCTTGAACTTGGTCGACTTTTTCGAAACAGTCACTAAGGCCATTGATGAGGGTAAGGCAGTTCACACAGCCTACCTTGACCTAGCAAAAGCGTTCGACACAATACCCCACTCGGGCATCATAGAAAAGCTCACCAGCTTAGATGTAAACCCATATGTCACAAGATGGGTTGCAAACTGGCTCAAGGACAGAACACACAGGGTTAGAGTTGCTGGTGCCATGTCAGACTCTAAGCCGGTCACAAGCGGTGTCCCACAGGGCTCAGTCCTGGGCCCCCTCTTGTTCGGCATTTATTTTTCTGAAGTGCAGGCAAACATAGGGGGACTGTGGTTGACAAAATTTGCAGATGACTGCAAACTGGGCACCATAATTGACACTCCATCAAACACAGACATCCTCCAGAAAGGTCTCATAGAAATGGATAACTGGTGCCAGAGCCATGGCCTTAAGCTAAATGCCAAAAAATGTATAGTCATACCCTTTGGGAAAAACAAGGTAACCCCTAATTACCACATAGGTGGTAATCCATTAAACACGGAAGAAGTTATCAGGGACCTGGGGACCCAAGTTGACAGTAACCTCTCTTTTGACACTCACATTGCCAAAGTGGTTAGGAAGACCTTCTACATTGCCCACCTGATCATGAAGGGATTCACATCCAGATCAGGAGAGGTCATTGTACCCCTGTACTCTTCACTTATCAGACCAATGATTGAGTACAACGCCCCATTCGGAATGTACCTTATGCGACACCTGCAGCAGTTGGAAAGACCCCAAAAGTTCCTCACCAAAAGGATAAAGGGGCTCAAACATATGTCATACGATGCCCGACTGCAGAAACTCCAGCTCTATTCAGTCGCATACCGTCTGCTCAGAGGTGATCTGTGCCTGACATACAAGGCCATGTCCAACCCGGAATTAATGGACATGCTCCACCTCAAAAAATCCAAATCTACCAGAGCCACGAGAGCAAGAGACTTAAACCTCAACACGGATATAAATAGGACGTGCTGGAGGGACAAATTCATCACCCAGAGACTCCCTACACTATGGAACAGAATCCTAGTCCATGTGAGGCAGAGCCCCTCACTGACTCTGTTCAAGAGAAATCTTGACGAGTGGATGGGAGATCGTAGGTTTACCCCGGGAATCATCTCTGTATCACTGCTGGACAGAGGCACAGCAAATTAATGGGTATAGTATTCTCATCCTAAGGGGTGGTGAAAGCCACACACACTCTGGCTAGGCTTATAAATGCCCTAGGGCAGATAGCCTAGTATGAACCTATGAACCTATAAACTGTAAAAACTCCACAATTTATTGACAAAAAGATACATGGACTCCGGAAAGTACGCGCTTTCACATCCTTACAACGCTTCTTCAAACTTTCCGGAGTCCGTGTATCTTTTTGTCAATAAATTGTAGAGTTTTTACAGTTTACGTGGATTTTGTTTGCAGTCGATGGTGCACCCCCCTCATTTTTGAACTGTTTGTGCTTTGGTTTGTGATAAGGGTGCTTTACTCGGCAAATAGTATTTTTTATCTATTCTTTAGATAGCACTGAAGTTTACTCATGTGAAGCCTGGCCACAGGAATTAGATGGATGCAAGATGACATGTACCAAAGGCTTGCAATAACTTCCTTGAAGTGAGGTGACTTCTGGAAGCTAGCTGGGTAAAGTAGAGAGGCAGGAAGCTCTGCTTTTCTGGGGATAAGAAAGCCATTTGGGATGCTGTGTCCAGCAGTACTCACAAGAAAATGATTTTCCTGGACGGTGTTTGTTTTGACTTCTTCTCATTGATGGTGAACCCTAGGGAAGTTAGGAGGGCTTTGACAAAGAGAAGGTCCTGGGAGCAGCTTTTCTTTGCACTCTGCCTGAAAGAGGCAGTCACCCAAATGACTGTAAATCTGTATATATTTCTCTGTCTGCAAAATGCTATGGCCAGGGCTAAGCATTTGGTGAATACTCTGGGTGCAGTAGATAAGCCAAAGGGTAGCGTAAAGAACTGAAAGTGTTGTGAGCCTGCTCTTAAGTGCAAAAATGTGGAGGTAAGCATCTTTTAGGTCTATGGTCACTAGACATGCATCTTTTGTCAGCATAGGCAGCAGCTGCTGCAAAGTTAGCATACTGAATTTGGGGACCACCAGGGAGGTGTTCAGAAAGGATATATCTAGGATGGGGGCACCATGTGCCCTCTTTTCTGTGAACAAGGAATAGTCTGGAATAAAAGCCTTTGCCTGTTTGATCTGAGGGGACAGGTTTTACTGCTCCCTGGGATATGAGAGTTTGCACCGGTTTCAGTGCCTCTGCCCACTGACTTGGAGGCATGTCCAGGTACCCTCTTGGAACTGGGAGTTCTTTGAAAGAGAATTTGTATCCCGGAAAAATGATCTTTAAGACCCATTGCTCCTTTGTTACAGAAAGCCAATTTTCTTTGCAGAGGGAGAGCCTTCCTCCTAACTTTTGGTGCGTGCAAGGCAGGCAGGGGGGGGGGGGTCATTGAGAGTTTCTGCCATAGATGGGTGTCTTAGAACTCCCTGCCTTTGAGGCAGAACTGGTCCACAGTTTGGTTCTCTGTTTCCCCTCGAATAGGGGCCTGAGTGGTCTGTCCCTGTGGGGCTTACCTTGACCCAGTCTGCTAGGTGCATGGAAGGACCAGTGTTTGAAGGGAAAGTTCCTGCTGAACCTAGGAGGTTGAACATGAAAAATCCTTTACTGTTTGTATAGATTTTGCTTTGCCTTCCATCTTTTTAATCACCTCTTCTGCCTTTACTTCAAATAAGCAGTCCTTATCCAGGGGTGTATCAATTAGTTTAGACTTGACATGATCAGAGAGCTTGTTCCTTCAACCATGCATGTCTGCTAATGACAGATCCTGACACTGCTGCCCTGCTTGAGGCTTCTAGGGTGTCATATCCACAGTGTAATGAGTGTTTGGCCACTTGACAAGTGGAGTGCAGTAAATCTGCTAACTCCTTCGAACTGGCACAGTCAGGAAAGGTTGAAATCTTTTGTTTTAATAGTCCCAAAGTGTGGTGTTGATATTTTAACAAATGGAATTGACAGTTGAGTGCTCCGATAGCCAAGGTTGCAGAGGTGTATACTTTTTTACCCCATCTGTCCAGAGCTCTGGAATCCTTGTCAGAAGGAACAGGATTCTTGGCAGAACTAGTCTTAGCTCCCTTAGGTCCCTGTGCAATGACCTCTGGGTCTGTGGCAGGATTTCTGTACAGGTATTTGAGAGCATCTGGTACTCTAATACCAGTCAGGTTTACTGGGAGCAGGTGGGAGGGCTTCAGGGGCTAAGCTGGATTCATGGAAAATATCATCCACCATTTCTAAAACTGGAGGGATGGCCAGGGGTCTGTGCTGGGGCAGGCCAAAAACTCCAAGTCTTTTCTTAGACTAGGGGAAATCCTGAGATTCCCATTGGAAATGTTCCCTGAGGGTGTGAAGGGTTTCCCCAAAGGAAAGGTCTTCTGGTGGGGAGGCAGAGGGAATGGATTCCTCTGCATCTGAATTCCTCATAAGCAGTCACTGGTGGTTGTTCCTCTTCAAAATCTGAATAGTCAGATTCCTCAGAATCCTTTTTTGTCATAATTTCTGGGGAAGGGTATCTTTTCCTTTTAGAAGTTGTGGCCTAACTACCCCTGATAAAGGAAAAGATATCCTCTGCCATTTTAAGCATTTGTGCTTGGGGTGGTGGAGCAGGAGCAAGATGGTGGCTAGAGGCAGATTTTCTAGGAGTGGCCTGGCTTCTAGGCCTAAGAGTGTCTGTCGGTCTGAGATAAATGGTAGTCTGATGCGAAGACATTTTTTGTCTAGATTCGGTAGTGCAAAAGGCCTCCTCGGAAGCTGGTGCCTGTATCACGGCTTCAGATCCAAATGAGGCAGACCGTGCCAAGGGCTCGGAAGATGAAGATTTCTGCAATATACCGGACTCCAACAGGGTCACGGTAGACACCTGCACAGACAACGAACTGGGTATCAGGGGCTGTGAAAGCACCTCAGTGAATTCCGGAGAACTGACTATCTGCTTATCAGTAGAGTCATCGGAACGCTTAGCCTTGTGTGGTCTTGTCTCTATCTATCTCTGTTTCTTTGGAATGTCCACAGATTGTTGGCTGACAGACACTATTTCGGAAAGCAAAAACGGAAGATGAAAACCTCTACGATGAATGGTTCTCGTGTTAAACAGGGCACAGAACCAGCAATGGAAACGTCGTGTTCTTGGCCTAAACAAGTGACGGAGTATGAATGGAAGTCTCGGTGTGGGACCTGCTTTCCACAGGACAGACCATTAACTTTTTTTGGACATCGGTTAGTGCAAGAAAAAAAGGATCTCCAATGGGGTACTTAGCTTTAGACATTTTCAGTTAAATTTCAAACTGATAGCAACCGACCGGCATACTTGCGAACTGCTTCTGCTACGGGTTCCACAGGAAGAAAGACTGATGTAATGGCATCGGCTGCCTTACTATATAGCACTGACTACCTGACATCACACTACAGGCGACGTCAGCAGACGCAGAAAAACATTGACTCTGGTATTTGGGCCGGCGGCTACCACAGCAGAGATAACCCACAGGTGATGACTGCAACAGTGAAACACAAAGAACATCCTTCTTCCTTCAGCTTTTCCCGGTTAGGGGTCGCCACAGCGGATCACCTGTCTGCTCAGGATTGGCAGTGGAGTTCTACGGTGTCGAGTTGCCAGCCCGGCGCCCAGCTTTCGACAGAAGGCACACACATGCACACACTCACACCCACGGCCAATTTAGAGTGTCCAATCCACATGCAGCATGTTTTTGGAATGTGGGAGGAAACCCACGCGACCACAGGGAGGACAATGCAGACTCTGCACAGAAGGCACCCCAGCTGAGAATCGAACCGGAGAATCTCTTGCTGTGAGGTGGCAACGCTAACCGCTGCACCACCGTGGCCGCCCGAAAAACATCCAGTGAGACAAAACTTATTTTATTTACTTATTCATTTTTTTAACCAGGCATATGGATGATTTTTACTGATTATGTAGGCCACAACAGAGGTAAATATAATATGCGTGCCTAACTTTTAGTAGCCAGTTAACGTACATACTTTGGTGAAGTGAAATTAAATGGTCATAACCCATGCAGACATGGAGAGATCATTTAGACAGTGTTCAGAAGTCAGAATTGAACCCTGGACCCTATATTTTTTAACGCAATACATGCTACTTCATAGAATGCACAATCCTATAACTAGAAAAGTGAGATGCAGTATATGGGATGTATAGTTTTTGTTTGGAGTACAATATGTTCAGACGACCATCTCCAGGAAGAAACCAAGACTAATTAAAGGAGCCTAAATGAAATTCAGTATGATGATTAGGATAAGGGAACAAGCATGCATAAAAGAAAATCAAATTAAGGGCATAGGGTTTATAACACAATAGGAAGTTAGAAATGGAGGACGACTGGGGTTTAAGGTGTAGATGAAAAGGGTTGTTGTGTCTTTCGGCTTTTCCCGGTTAGGGGTCGCCACAGCGGAACTCCGGCCCGCTAATGATTGGTAGTTGATTTTTACGTGCCAAGTTACCAGCCCTGATGCACAACCTTCAACGAAGGTATGCCCATTCACACACGTCTTCATGCAGAAGCCACTCTAGCTGAGAATCGAACCGGACAGCGTCTTACTGTGAGGCGACAACGTTACGCACCACCACCGCAGGTTCAACTGAAAAACTGGAAGAGAGGAAATGAACAGTAAGTGGAAGAAAATAAATTTAGAATGGCAATTAAGACTTACCCCATTGCAGTGAAGGTAACATTGAACATCTGAATGTCTGCCAAAATAGCTAGTAAATAAGACACTTTGGATGTTCATAGTTCATAGCTTTAGTACTAAGCTAACTGCCCTTGTGAGCCATTTTAAGCCTAGCCAATTATCCCTTGTGAGACTCAAACTCTGCACCTTGTGTTTGTACGGCAAGCACCTTAGCCATTAAGCCACCCTCCCAACCCCACAGATGAATCCATAAGGTGCTTATTTAGACTGTTTCAAAAATGTGCATAAGACATGCAAATTCTAACAATCATGCATTTTCATTTTAACCTATACACTGCCACATACTGTATCTTTTTTCTAGTTATAATTACTTATTTTTACATGCATTGTGAGGTAGCATACTACGTTGCAGTGATCATTTTTAAAATGCATTTATACTAACCATGTTACTGATTTTACATCAAGCAAGATCCTTTTAATATTATACAAAAAAATAATAAATGCAGCTCTTCAGTGTTTGGTATTATGATCACTGCTCAAACTCTGTTCATCTCCCTGGGTTCTGCAATACTTTATAATTATATATTCTGGAGATCTGATGTTCCTTTTGAGACTGTTCTTACTGAATTACACATCACGCGCAAAGATTTTTTTTTTTTTTTTTTAGTTTTAAAATAAATTATAAAACAAAACTATTCACATAGGTCCACAGCTGATCAACACAGAGTTATACATCAACAATAATTAATATTTTTCAAGCAAGTCTAAGTTTAAGTCAAGATTTATATGAATGTGTAATATAAGATGTTCTTACAATTCACTACGGCAAAATTTTTGCCATACTAAATGCTGTTAATTTCTTTTTGCTGTAATTATGATTTTATGTAAAGTGGGCTTTATGATTATAGAATAGTTTTTACTTTAGTAGACTTGTATTTTTATTTACTGCAGTGTGAGCAGCTGTCCAGTTATGTCCTACATTCCATGTCATGTGATAGAATTCTTATGGACTATTTGTAGCTGGCAGGTATTTTCTGCAGTCTATAGCAGACTTCAACATACAAATGCAGCACAATTAATCAAGTCAGACATTAAATCAACAAATACATGCAATTATATTCAGGAAAAAGCAAATTAGAATGAAATAAGATTCCTTGTTAAGTGTACAATGATTCCCACATATTGCAGGAACAGATTTAATACTAGTAGTGGTCTACCATGGGAAAATAAGCATTATGCACCTTTATGCTCCTCAAAGATCTAATTTGCTTTTACTTGAATATAAATGAAAGTTGTGTGTTCACCATAGCCAGAGATCCATACTGTCTGATTTTTGTCCAGTTCAGCATATGGATTGTCGTATCCAAACTCAGCACCAAATTTGAAGCTTCCATGATTACAGGGCTCTGACTTCTACTGTACCCATAATTCCATGAACTCCACCTTAATAGCTCAGATTAAGTTTGCCTGTTACCATACAGATATGGCCTATTTATGACCAAACATTAGAAACTGGATTATCAAACAGAAAGAAGGGACTGATAACCAGAGAGACAGGGTGTGACATGGCAACCACTCAATCATCTGAAAGCTGTGCCTGTCAATTTACAAAGGGGGCACGAGTAAGGATGAATCAGATGAAAATCAGACAACATGGATCTATAGTTATGGCAAGTACATAACTTTTGCATCTAATGTTGTCTATTTTCCAATTCAACATATGGGACAGGTTCCCAAGCTGTCTTTATGGATGGTATCAAAGCAGGACATTCCAGAGTATGGTAAAACTAAAGGAAGAGTGAGACCTGGATTATACATCCAGTTTAGTCACAAAGGTATGAATTGTGGAACAAGTTGTTGCTGCATAAATATCAAAGGACAGCCTCCTGAAAAGGCCACTGCATAGCTCTACTGCTCTTGTTGAATGAGCTTTTGGTTTGGATTGTAAATTTACACCCTCTTCTTGCTATAGACAAAGGAAATGCAGGCTGACAACCACCTTGTGAGTGTAACTTTTCCAACAGCTCTACCAAGTTTCTACTTTGAGAAGGCAACAAATAGTTGATCAGATTTCCTGAATTGTTTTGTCCAATGAAGATAGAATCTGAGTTGATGATGAATATCTATCAGGTTTAAAATGTATTCCCCTTTATTTGAGGATTTGAACACCACCACTGGTAAGTGCATGGACTGATTTTGTTTTGGATGCCACCTTTGGAAGGAAGGCTGCATTAGTCCTAAGAGAAACCTTGTCTTTATGGTAATCAAATAGGGAGGTTTACATAACAGTACTTGTAATCTGAAATTTGTTTGGTTGAAGTGATCACCACTAAGAAAATTGTTTTCCTAGTTAGATATTTAATATCTGCTGTGGCTGCAGATTCAAAGAGGGAATCTGTGTCTGAGCTTGGAGCATGATGGTAATATCCCATTGAGGGACTGGATTTCTAATGGGAGGACATAATAGAAACATCCCTCTTAAAAAGGCTCTTGAGATCTTCAAGAAGGCTATGGAATTGCCAATGTGTCCAATACAAAAATTTGAAATTGCTGCCATCTGAACTGCAAGGGTAGAATAAATAGAACTTTTGTGAAAAACTTCAGACAAAAATTCCAAGATGGAGAAGATGAGTGCAGAAAAAAGGGTTCAGTCCTTTGGCTATCACCCAAAAAATAATCTTTTCCATTTGCTGTGATATCTTTTTTGTAGCAGGCTTCTAGGAAGCAGATGTTCTCAATAACTGTATTAGGAAGCTTGGCATCTTTCACTACGGTCAAAACTGGAGAAACCAAGTGGCTGGCTTCATGCTAGGCTGGTCTGGAGGCGGCAATCCGGACAGGTGAGATACAAGATCTTGATACTGATCCAGCATCCAAGGAGGAAGTATAGTAGAGGCCACAGAAAGGAGAACCATGTTTGCTGGGGCTAGAGGGGGGCAATGTAGATTACTTTGGCCTTGCACTGTGTGGCTTTCTGAATGAATTTATTCATGAGTAGTAATGGAGGAAAGGCATAAAGGAGGCCTGGAGGCCAATTGGGGACCACAGTATCCCTCGGTGATTAACACGGCGGAGGGATCAAGACAAAGTAATTGCTGCACTTGTTGAGGTATGAGGCAAATAAACCGCAGCAAGGTTGGCCATAGCAATGACAAATTAAAGTTGCCACTGCTGGGTTGAAGAATCACTCATGTTAGAATGATTGGCCCTTTTTTTCCCCATTTTTCTACATGGGGTTGGGGTATCGTGTTAACAGTCAACTCTCTTGATTTAGTGCCACACTCCTGCCTTCAACACTCATGCCTGACTATTCCAGATCTTCTTTCACGCAATCCATCCACCTCTTGGACGTTCTCACTTCCTCTTACCTTCTTCCTGTCTGTCCCAAATCTCTCTCATTAGATTGCCTTCTGCTTTTCTGCACATGTCCAAACCACTGTAATTTGTTCTCTTTGATCTTTTCTGCAATTGGAACTACTTTGGCTTCTGCCCTTATGTCCTCATTTCTTCGTCTGTGTGCATCCTACCACCCCTCTCAGTCACTTCCCTTCACCTCTAGCTTCAACTGTTCTGCCTTTACTGCCCAGGTTTTTGTACCATACAGCAGTACTGGTTGTACCACTATCTTGTACACCTTACTTTTCAGCTTCTTTGATATTCTTCTGTCAGACTACACCTGACACTATGCCAGTTGGCTGCAGCCCCCCCCCTCTGATTCTAGCTTTGACCCCTTCATTTAGACTTCTACTCCTCAACCAGCCCCCACAGATACTTGAAGCTGTTTACTTGTTCCACTACTTTCTCTTCTCTCTCTCTATTCTCCACTTCTTCAGATTTCCCCAATTTGCTGTCATTAACAGTGTCTTATCTGTCCTTAGTTTCATCCCATGTGCCTTCAGTTTTGCATTCTTTTCTCCTATTCTTTGCTGAAGTTCTAGTTCAGAGTCTGCCTGTAATGCCACATCGTCTGCATACAACATAGTCGCTCTGTCCTCCCAACCGGTTTGCTAATGTAGTCCATCAATAGTATGAACAGCAGTAGGCTCACAGCTGACCCCTGGTGCATACACCCACTCCTACTGGGAACCCCTCTGAGGCTGAACACTTTGTATTTGAGTCATTGGGCCCTTGTACATAACCTACACTAATTCTACCAACGTTTCTGGGACCTCAGACCACCGAAGTATTTCCTAGATCAGCTTTCTTGGGACCTTGTCATATGCTTTGTTCAAGTCTAGGCATGTCCAATTGGCCTCTCTCATCTCTAGCTTCAAGTATCTGTCTCACTGCAAACATTGGGTCAATTGTGCTGCATCCTGATCTGAATCCGAACTGCTCATCTCCCAACTTACATGCTACTACTCTGCTTATCCGTTTATCAGTCACCCTCTCTAGAACTTTCAAGCAATGCAATAGAAATTTGATGCTTCTGTACTGCTCACAATTGTGGATGTCCCCTTTGTTCTTGTATAAAGGCACAAGTATGCTTATTCTCAGTAATCTGGGATATGCCTTTCTCTCCACACTGTTAGTACCCTCAGGAGTCATTTCTCTCAATCTCGCCCAGCATCTTTGTCTTATCTGCAGTTCTCATCTGAGCTTGCTGCTTTCCCTGACTTAATTTTCCTTAGTCCTGTTCTTACTTCTAGGGTGAGCTCATCCTCTTGTCATTATAAGCTGTTTCTGGGGCAGTACAGCTTCTGTGGGGTTTTCTTCATTCAGAAGCTGCTGTACATACTCCTTCCATCTGCCTTTGATGTCATGTGGCCTGGTGAGCAGGTTGATGCTAGAATCACTTATGAATGGCATCTGACCATCTTCGTTATCTTTTTGTCTTTGCCTTGCAACCAAATATAGTTTATTTGTGCCACTTACCAAGAGACTTTCCAGAAGCTGGTAGACTGCCTCCAATGCCCTCCTCTTTGCTACTGCAACTCCTTAGCTTCTTTGTTAGCCAACCACTAGTCCTTCCTAGCCTGGTCAGTCTTTTCACTCACTTCTTGCACGCTTTCTTTCTTTTGATGACTTGCTGGACTTCTGCATTCCACCACCAGCTTTCCTTATGAGGTCAGCTTCAGGGCCAGAATAGTCCTGCTCAACTTGTGTACCAGAATATTGGAAGACCCCAAGATGAGCATTGCTATTAGAAAATGGTGTGAATACATTGCCCACAAAACTCTCATGGCCTCTTGATACAAGAGGTAAGAACAGGTTCAGTCTTGTTTGCTGATGTACCATACGACTCCCATGTTATCTGTCTATATGTATGGAAATCACACCCTGGTGAGAATATCCTGAAATGTCTGTAATGCTAGGACCGCCTTCATCTCTATGACACTGATGTGAATGTTAGCCACTAAAGTTGCACACGTGCTTTGGATCATCCTCCCTTTGAAATATTACCCCATCCTAGAAGGGAGGTTATCCATGGTTACTACTGTAATCAGCAGATCTGTGTAAAAGAGCTGTCCTTTGGTTACTGAAGAGGTTATTCACCAATCCATGTGTTGCCTGCAAACCCTTGTGAGTTGAATCTTTGTATGTAATGGATGAAAGCTCTGGGACCACTGCACTGCTATAGTAGGGGGCCACCAGAATCATTAGAATTGTGGACGCCATTAAACCTAAAACACGGGACCAATTGTGCTGGAAAAGGATGATGGATCACCTTGTGTGGCCATAAGATGCAAAGATGAGATACTGTGGTGAGGAAGACTGAACTTGCAGAGTTGTGTTGAGGTGTCATCAAATAAATTCTACTTATTGGGTTGGAAACAACTGGCTTGGAGAAAGTTGCTGCTATACCTAGGTCTGGTAACTATTGAAGCAGAAGATCCAAGTGATCTACCAGTAAATGATTAGAAGTAGCAGTCAGGAGCCAATCGTTGAGGTGGGGAAGACTTTGATCCCTAGCAGATGTAAGTGAGCCACTACCACTGCCATTATCTTGGTCAACACCCTGGAAGCTGTGGAAAAACTGAAAGGTAGGGCTCTGAACTTAGCGATCGACACCCAGCTGGAAACAGAAGATTTTCCTGGAGTGCCTCTCCATTTTCACATGATAGAAAGCATCCTGGAGATCTGAACACATACAATCATCCTTCATCAAAACAAGCAATATCAACTGAATTGTGACCATCCGGAATTTTGTTTATTTTACGAATTGGTTCAAGTGAATGAGACCCTAAAATTGGTCTGTGGTCCTCTCATTTTCTTTGGCACTAAAGAACCTTGAGTAGACTCTGGATTCTAACTGGTCTGGGGGACTAACCAGATGACTCTTTCTATCAGCTTGGATACTTCTATTTGCTGCTGGTTCCCAATGACTGGGTGGAACATCAGGAATAGCTTTCTTTTTCATTGGTAGATGAGAACAGGGAATAGAATAGCCTTTGGGAATTATCTTTAGCACATATAAATCCTTTATGTTTTACCAGGCTTGAGGGTGCAGAGATCAGAATCCCCCAACTGCCTTCAGAGTGCAGCAATCAAACAACCCTTCAGGGACACTGACAGGGCCTTGCGGTAAACTGACTGCAGAAACCCTGGTTATGTGGTCTGTCTCTTCCTCTTGGGCGAATTCCATTATAATTTCCCCCACCTCTGCCACATGGAGGTCTATCACCAGCACGGTGAACATCCTCCTTTCTGTTTTAAAAACAGAAGGATTTCACCAAAGGCGACATCTTCTGAAGGGACCATGGGGGGAGCCCTCTCCCTCATCAAAGTATATATCTTCTGTGAAGGACTCTGCAAGGAGTCTATATATGCTTTTTCCTTCCTGTCCGTTTCTTGTGAAGTGGTTCTGTTGAGAAGTCAGATGGTTCAGAATCAGACTGGGAGCTAATGTAGATGTAGTTTCAGAAGCCTGAGCTCCTGACCGTCTCTGTATAGCAGGATGAGAAGATGACATTCCAGTGTCTAGTTGTGATTTGATTGGAACAGAATGCCTTCTCTTTGGGTATGCCCAAAACCCTTTCAACAGCCTCAAAAGCCGAAGGCACTGCTAGAGCCAATGATCTCTCATGATGCAAAGAGGACAGAGAACCCTCAACCCTGACAAGCCCTGGCCCTGAAGCGGACTTCTAACCCAAGCTATTTAGTGCAGAAGCCCAGAGGAAAAGATATGGCTCCAAAAATATTGGGGTCGATGCATCCCCTCGGAACCCAACACCAACACTACGACTTCAAGTTCCTTTTCAAGCCAAAGGAATCTGTGTCAAGAGGGATACAGAAGCCATCAGTGCCAAGGTAGATTGTACTCTTGGCACCAACCTGGGTGCTTCAGAATTAGTCGGATCCAAAGCTGTTGGAACGAAAGGATGGACAGCAACTGGAGAAAAGAGTGGAGGGGCATAATGGACAACAGTCTATGTTACCAGGAGACGGGTACCAACAGAACCTCAAACTGAATCTGCATTCTCAGGAACTTTCATCAACCTGCTGAAGTCATACTCTCCTAAGCTTCAAGATTACAGTAGAAGAGGCCACAGATAAAAGCCTGGAATAGCTTCTATTTTTAAAGAATTGGAGAATGTAATCTCAGGCTCACAGGTTCCGCTGCACACCACGGCCAGGGAGAGGATGGACAGATCAGAAGCTGTCTTAGCCCTCCAGCTGCTTTTGGCTGGGGTATGACCAGCACTACTGGATCAAAAGAGCATTTTGTGGTTGAAGTAGACTTGTCTTGTTCTTTTTCCTTCTATCCGACCATTTTTCTTTTTCCTTTTCCTTGTCTTTCTATTTGTCCTTTTCTTGAGACTTTTTGCTAGACTTTGCCCTGTCCTGTTTCTTGGCAAGAGAAGCAGAAGAGGAAGGGCCCAGGCAATGATCATCTTGCCTGTACAGGAAAGAAACCTTTCACCACTAACTTATGGTGAGCTTGGACAGCCCTAGAACTAAAAGGAGCACAAGACTAGCAGTCTTCAACCCAATGGGTAGCGCCCAAGCAGTAAACACAAAGTGTGAGCATCTCCAGGTAGGAGCATGTGTCTGCACTCGGAGCATTTTTTAAAGGCTTGAGATTCAGCCATTACTCAAGCAAACAGTATTTTAACACAGAGCAAGTGAATATATCTATACTAAACTAAGCTACTACCCTATACACTGATAGGAAACACCAACTCCTATTAAATTCTCTAGAAAAACTTACTGAAAAAAATTCTCTACCAACATTAACTTTTACTAGAAAATTCTACCCAACGTACCACCCAACAGCACACAGAAAAAAACACTTTTGCTACAAGTACAACAAACTTGAGAGAAAAAGTCTCTCGGTAAGAGGAGTACTACAAGAAAACCAATACATCTATAATAACCTAAGCTATTGCTCTATATTAATGGAAAAATACTACAACAGTTTCTACAAAGGATATGAGAGCCCTTGAAATGCATTTGAAGTCCTCAGGCAGCAAATGAGATCTGAGGTATTAGGATGGAATTCAGGGAATTATGAGTAAGGGGAGTCAGAACCTTGGAAGCTTCAAATTCAGTGCCGAGGTCAGATCTGACAACTATATGCTGAATTAGATGAAAAACATTGGATCTGCATTTATTTATTTGACTGACTGAGCTAGATTTGTGTGCTGAAATCTGCTACTGACTACAGAAAACAGCTACCTAATATGAACTGTCAAACTGTTTGTGCTAACAATTATATCATTAGAATTCTCAGCCACATGACATGGAATCAGGAAGATAACTCAACTGTACAGATTTTTGCCTGATATTTTTGGTCCTACTTTTATAAAATTGTGGTTTTCTGGCAAATTAGTGGCAAACCACTAAAGTTATAAAATAATGAGACATCTGAGCTTCAGACTTCATACCCTTCAGAAAATTCATGCCAATGCAAAACCTGTTACTCTATCAACTTTCTAAGTTTGCAAGAGCAATATTTAAAAACTGTCCCCATTTTTGGGCCTCCGTTCCACTTTTATTCATGGCTTTGTCCAGATTTCTTGCTCTAAGAGGTTGAAAGGTATGGACAGCTGCTCAGCCTACAGTAAACACAAGCACAAATTTACTACACTTAAGCATCCACAACCCATTTTCTCATTCTGCATATGGGGGGGTCAGGGTGTCACTTCAACATTGAATCATCTAGCGCCAAGGTTTACACCATTGGGTGGCTATCGGTGCCTCTGTAGTTCTTCCACACTACACACTTGCACCCACTCTTACACCTATGGCCAGTTTGGAATGTCCAGTCCATCAACTGTATGTTTTTGGAATGTGGGAGGAAACACACGCGAACACAGGGAGGACATGCAGGCTCTGAACAGAAGACACTCCAGCCGAGAATCAAACTGGAGAACTTCTTGCTGTGAGGCAGCAATGCTATCTGTTGTGCAACTCTTATCCCATACCAACAGTATGTATAATGTAAAAAAACAGCATACTTCCATAATGAAAGGATAATTACAGCAAAAAGTATGGTAACAAAAAACTGTGTACATGATCTTTATGACATCACTTGAATATACAACTACAGAAGCCTCTCTCTGCAACTACTGGCTATCACAACTTACATTCTATTTTCTTAAAATAGTACAAGGTTTGACAGTTCTGGCTACAAATCTTGCCTAGGACTTTAATGCTATACAGTTTTCCATTTTCTCCACAAACAGGGTTCCTGGTTCTTCTGCTTGAATAGCTGCTACTTCAGGCTGAACAAATATTTTTCTTCTCTGCTGACCATCAGTCTTTGCTACCACTCAATCTCCTTCACCCTGTGGACCAGAATGGATTGCATGCAACAGCCTATAAATCTGGTAATCTTTTCCATTTTTTGCCATAACAGTTTTTCTGCGTCTGCTGACTTTTCCATCTTTTACTTTGCTCTGCACTTTAACTACATTACTGATGATCTGGTAAGAGAAGGAATGCTTGAAATGCAGTACTCCTACATACCAAAACTGTAAGGCAACATCTTTATAGTCATTGCTATGCTTCTCAAAAGATTTTTTTTTTCCTTTTATTTAGTTAGTTCTCTGCATCTGGGCATTAGAGTGTTGGTAGTTCATTACATAAAAATATTTTTAATGTCTGACTTTTACACAGAGGATTGATATCAGATATCGCCCATCTCCTCTATAGAATCATACCTGCATTCATCTGTCATTTTGATTTCAGGTAACTTGGATTATTAATAATCTACATATACAAAGGTTGTGACTTCCTTACAATTAACCAAATCTGTGTCCACTCTGTTCCACTCTGGTAAGGGGTATGCACTTCTTAATTTGGATTGTTACAATGATGTGAACTGCAAATGGCACAACACTGCACTACCTGTTTTGAGTCAACATTTGTGGCAAATGCATTAAACAGATTTATTACGAATCTGCGAGTGTGCAAATAGAGGCACACTTATTTTCATTTTGTGCATTTATCCTAGTACTTCTTGTATCGTAAAGCACTAGCTGCTAAATTTTTATATTTTCTTTTACCTTGCCTGATTCTCTACTCGGGCACTGATAACATTCTGGAGGGAGGGGTTATGATTACATTTAAGTGTCTGAGTGCATATGTGATTCTTCGACAATCATACTCTGAATCTGCATTTGTGTAAAGAAAGGAAACCTTGACGTTCATTTTGTTGATCTTAGTGCTTCTCGTTTTATGAACCACTTGCTGCTTTATTCTTAATTTCTTTTACCATTCCAGATTCTCCACTGAGGCACTGCCACAGCCTTAAGTGGGGCCAGTGATTACATGTAAATATCTGCTAGTGAGAGGACACTAGCATGAGTGGTCACATGCTTTGCGAGCAACATTAAGATGCTAAGAAGAGTCAAGTCTTAGTGCGACAGAGCAGGGGACATTACTGAAATATGGGGGGGGGGCATTAAAACAAATATTGTAAGAAACTGACAGTTTAGCTTTACTTAAGTTCAAACGAACAAACATTTTTTTTACCATTTAATCATGGATCATCTAGCACAGATCTGGTTTCAGTCATTAATTGAAGAGAGTACATTATTTCAATGCTCCGAGTGCAGTATGTATGGGCTTCGCAAGGATTTGTTTTCAAACCTTGAAATCTCCATTTATAATCAATACACTGCTCTAGATGCCTTCGAAACACAGGTAAGTAGGGGTTAAGAAGGCAGTTGCAGTAGGAGACTCTCCTACTAAGGTTGTAGTGCCTTCAGTTAATGATATAAATACTTGGGGTGATTTTTATTACCCACCAACAATTGATAAGGTAAGGCAGGCAAATGGGATGCATCAGAGTCAGTGTACTGAAGCACAAACATGATATGGTCAATTCCAACACATTACATCCTGTTAAAAAAACAGCCTCAAAGCTCCCATGTTCAATACCATCATTGCTGAAGTAACTAGAAATGCAAAAACAAAGCATTAGAGCAGTAGTTCTGATACTAGTCCAGAAATACAAAATAATGCAAACTTAAGTGAAGAGCATTTGGACGTAATTTTGCACTACTTGGTATTTATTGATCTTGATGCAACTAAAGTCAATTTCAGAAACTAGGGGAAGTGTATTTTGTGTATATGTGGGCGATTGGAGATTCTATGCTTAAGAAAATAAGTAGGTCTGTTACAAACATTAGCAGGGAAAAAGTTACCATCTCCAGTTTTAGTGGGGAAAAGCTATATGATATTTATGATGTGCTAAATAGATAATAAAAAACTGGTGGTCTTTCAGTACTACTGTGCTTCATGCTGTGGTAAAGGATTTATAAACAACCCCTTTATACCATGTGCATCATCAACTTGAAAAGATATTCTATTTGTGTTATACCTACAAGGTGGACATTTGCTTTTGTGAAATTCTACCCTCCCTGAATTTCAGTAACTACCAACATTTCAAGGCAGTGTTAAACAAATGATTAAGCAATTGTAGTCATAAGGACATTGACCAGATTAGGTCCTTGAATTAATATTTAGGTGCGAGATGGACAACTTTCAGCCTAGTGTTCAGATGGTCAAGTAAGAAATTTGCTGAACTAATAGCAGTCTTCTTAAACTACAATTTTATTCAGTCCAAAGACATGAACAGGACAATAGGTTTACCAGAATAGCAAAAACTACTACACTAATTTCATTCAGCCTTACAAATGATATTAAGAATCAGCTATAGCTAGTAAGACACAATTTTCAATTATAGCCATCATGCAGTGCTATTCACGTGTTGGGATTTAATAGTTATGAATGCCAAAAAAATGACACTTCTGGAGGTGAAATTGTTTTGTTCATGATTTAGCCCCTCAAAACTATTATGGAATATTAATACAGAATCTGACACTGAACAGGGTTTTTTAATACCAGCTTACTTATAATTTTTAGCTACTGAAAGCCAAAAACGAATGCTGAGCAGCAAAAAAGTTAAGTTCTTACCATAACGTTCCATCTGTGTTGTTGATCTTCATTCATTCATTACTGATGGGCATTGGTTCTGTCCTTGGAGCCTGGTCAGCCATTATAACAAGCTTGCGCCAGCCAAAAAAAACTCTCGAGCTAAGCGTACCCATAGCACCCCTCTCTATCACCTCAGATAGAGTTTGCCCATAAGAAAGAAAGAGAAAGTGGAGACTTTATCTGAGCAATTTCCCCATCATAAGGAAATGACCAAATCTGAACCTCCAGGAGTCTTTCGGAGAGGGGTGGCGGGTGGGTTGTAATGAATGAATGAAGATGATCACCGCAGATGGAACGTTATGGTTAAAACAACTTCTTTATCTGATGTTGTTAATCTTCACTCATTCCTTACTGATGGGACAGAGTCCCTAGTTATTTTATTTCCTGGAAGGCCCTATGGAAGGATATTCCTGAGCACCATTAAACCAAAGGAAGCTCTTCCCATGGAGACCCTATCAAATTTGTAATGTGTGATAAAGGTACGAGGGGTGGCCCATGTTGCTGCTGCACAAATGTCATCCATGGAGGCTCTTGCATGGAAGGCAACAGATGTTGCGACTGATCTGGTTGAATGCGCTTTGACCTTAGAAGGTAGAAGAGCTTTGTTTTGTTGACAGATAAAGCAAATGCAAACTCTCAACCATTTAGAGAGAGTCACTTTGAAAACGGAGCTTCCCACTTTTGGTCCTGAGAATGATACAAAGTGTCAGATTTTCATAGTGATTTAGTCCTGTCCAGATAGAATTGCAATTTTCTATGCACATCAAGTAAATGTAGTGAATATTCTCCTTTGTTAGAAAAATTTGGAAAAAAAACTGGCAGATCAACTGATTAACAGTCAAGTCAGAAATAACTTTGGGTAAGAAGGTGGGATTATAGTCTGGAGTGATGCTCTATCCTTATGGAAAACCATGCAAGGATGTTTTATGCACAAGGCTTGTAGTTCAGATATTCATCTTGGTGAGGTAAAAGCTACCAAGAATAGTTTTCCATGATAAAAATGTTATATCGCAATTAGCAGCAGGTTCGAAAGGACGACGAGTCAAGGACTGCAGAAATAGTATCAAATTCCAGGGCTTGATTGGCTCTTTGAAGGGTGGCATAATATATGTGACACCTTTCAAAAAGGTTTTACAAAGATGGTGAGACATCAAGGAGGAGTCCTTGAAGCCATTGTGGAAGTTAGAGATTGTTGCCAGGTGTACTCAAATAGTTGAAGCTGCCGCTCCTGAATGGAGGAGGTTTGATAAATAGTCCAGTATCAAGGTGAGCAGGGATGAAAAAGGGTCTATTCCCTTCTCTTAAGACCAAATAATGAACCTTTTCCACTTGCGGAGATAAAGATTCCTGGTGGATGGTTTATGGGAAGCCACAAGAATGTGACATACAGGGTAGGATAGGTTATTTTGCCTGGCAATTACCAGAAGTGGAGGAACCAAGCTGTCAGCTTGAGACTCAATATGTTTGGATGCATCAACCCTTTTGGGTGCGACAGCAACTCCGGAGTTGCATCTAGAATCCATGGTTGATGCACTAGGTGAGGGCAAAGAAAGGGAAACCAAATTTATCGGGGCCAACAGGGTGCAATGAGGATTACACTGCTTTTCAACTGAAGAGCCCTCTCTGAAATTACGGGAACAGAGGAAGGGCAGGGAAAGCATAAAGAAGTCCCGTGGGCCAATTATGAACAAGAGCGTCCCTCGAGGACTCACCCTGCAGGGGAATTAAGGCAAAGTAGCTGCTGCATTTGTGATTTGTGGGAGATGCGAACAGATTGCAGCAAGGCTGGCCCCAGCAACTGAAGATTTTCATCACTATAAGATTGAGGGGACCACTCGTTAGACAGGAGAATGCATCTGCTCAGTTTGTCAGCAATTACGTTGGAATCCCCAGGAATGTGCATTGTTATCAAACAGCGGTTTGAAGCTATCGCCCACTACCAAATTCTCTTGGCCTCCTGACACAATGGGTAGGACTTTGTTCCCCCTTGTTTGTTGATATACCAGACTACTGACATGTTGTCGGACTGGATAGCAATGGTCCCTGACAGGAGGACAGATTGGAATGATTGCAATGCTAGAAGCACTGCCCTCAGTTCTAGAACACTGATATGCAGGTTGGCCTCCACAGATGACCAAGTGTCTTGGACTGCATTTCCATGGAAATGGCCCCCCACCCCATCAGGGAGGTGTTCATGGTCACTATGGCCCTGGGCTGCGAAGGGGAGAAAGGACTCCATAGGTCTTCTGGCTTCATCCACCAAAATAAATCCTGTTTGCATCGATTTATCCTGACCTGAAAGGACATAGGATGAGTCAAAGGGGACCACTGTGTCAGTAAAAGCCACTGTAGAAGCCTCATGTGTAGTCTTGCCAGTGAAACTATTGTAATCAATGCTGCCATTGAAACTAGCAGTTGGTCTCCCTAGCTGAAAATCTCACCCTGACAGAGTAACACCCGGAGTCGAGACCTGTCTTTCTAGCCTGTGAAGTGGAAGGGAGACTAGACCAGATTGAGTAATGAAAGTTGCCCCTATGAATTCCAGATTTTGAGAAGGAGTCAACTTGCATTTCTCTTCATTTAGAGAACCATAAGGATTTTGCTAGCTTTAGGATATAATGCAAGGCCGAAACCAGCAGACGCTTGGTAGGGGCAGTAAGGAGCCAATTGTCTAAATATGGAAACACCTGGAATCCTCTCAGTCTCAAGTGAGCGGTTACCACTGCCATGCATTTGGTGAACACTCTGGGGGGCCGTAGAGACACCAAAAGGCAAGCCCTGAATGGGTAGTGATTGGCTCCGAGCCAGAAGTGGAGGAACCTTTTGGAGAGTTTGTCCATTTTTATGTGGTAATACACATCCTGAAGATAAAGCACATCCATTCGTCTTTCTGGAGAAATGGTAGGATAGACTGAACAGTGACCATCTGGAATTTTGTCTGACAAATTTGTTTAGGATGCTAAAGTCCAAAATTGGTCTCCAGTCCAGTCTTTTTGGCACTAAAAAGAGCCTTGACTAAAATACAGATCCTATGTGGTCTGATGAGGCTGCTTGGATGACTCTCTTTAGAAGCAGCTTTTGTATTTCTTGAGCTGCTGTTTCCCTTTGACTGGGTGGAACGTCCAGAATATGCCGTAGCGACCTTGGGTAAACATTGAAAGGCATGTGATAACCTCTGGAAATTATCGTCTGCACCCAATAATCTGTAGTTATTGATTGCCAGGCAAGGTGGTGCAGAGAAAATCATCCCCAGACTGCTTCCAGAAGTAAGCAGTTGGGCCACTCTTCAGAAGCGCTGATAGGGCTGTCCAGAAAAAGAATCTCTGGATCCCTGATTACGCAGACCCCCTATGCCTCAGAGGGGGCGTCTTCCAGATGAAATTCCCTCTCTGCCCCAGGAAGTAAACTTGCCATGTGTGCCATGAAAAGGACCCTGGGATTTCTTGTACCACATCTTTCCACTCCGATTCCTACAGTATGACCGTTAGGGGGTGGAAAAAAGCATGGCCACGGTAGACAGGGTCTTACAGTCCTTATCACACCTGGCTAAAATGTCTTACCTGTGGGCCAAAAAGAGAAGAGGCCTCTATGGGAGCACTGAGAAAGGAAGACTTAAAGGGATCTGCAAAATCACAGGTGCATCCAGACATGACATATCATGACAATATCTGCACCTGCTGCTCTAGCCGTCCCTTCGGTAGTATAAGAAATCAACTGCACGGACGAGTTAGAAATGAACTCCAGGGTGGTAAGCTGAGAAGCAACTTTGTCACATACCTCAACTGCACCTGCCAAGGTTTCCGAGAGTTCAGAGATTAGGTCTCTCTGAAGCTGGGTAAAATGTGCCAAGTAGTTCAAGGACCAAATGGCAAAGGTCGATGAATACACCCACTTCCCTAATCAGTCTACTGCCCGAGACTCTCTGTTAGGGGGATGGACAGTAGGTCTCTCCTTGGCAAGCTCTTTCTTAGTGGTCGCAGTCACCACCATAGCATCTACTGGTAGGCCTTTGGACAAGTGGGGTTTGTCCTCTTGTGGAGAGAGAGGATTTTGTCTTGTCTCTGGGGAATAGATTAAACAGTGTCAGGATTCCTGTAAGTGCACTACACGATGAGCTGAACCAGGTCATCTGCAGGTGGGGTCACCCAGGAAGTAGAGGGTCGCGTACAGAAAGCCTGCAAGAATACAGACTCCTCAGGGGATGGGGTGGTGGACTTCAAGTCTCCCTGCTGCTTTGAAATTTCCAGTAAGTCTCCAAAGGAGACATTCTCCGGGGGCAACTGTGGGGACCCCTCCCCTTCATCGTAGTGTGCATCTTCAGTAAGGGACTCCTCTGGGGAATCCATGTGCTTCCTCTTGCACAATCTCTTGCGAGGCACCTCCTCAGGGGGATGTCTGAGGAGGATGATAGAGTGGGTCCCTTGTGGAAGGGCTTCTTGAGGTTTCCATGCCCATTGCCCCAGAGTAGTGGACTGTCAGCTGCAGTTCAGAGGAAAGATACAGATGGGTTTCTAGCACTGAAGGGACCAACTGAGAGCCTGTAGAGACAAGTGCACTTTCCATCACCTGGAAAGCAGGCCTGCCCAAAGAGGGATGGGAGCCCGGAACAAAGAAAGACAACCTCGGTACCAGGGTCACACTACACTCTAAAGAGCCCACCCCCAGTGAAGGAGCTATGAGAGGACTCCGTTTCATCAAGACAATTGGAACCATAGTAGATGGCGCCGTAGAAAAAAAATAAGTGCCATACTAGGGATCATGGTGCTGACAGACTAGTCTCGATCTCAAGGATGGCTCGGCTCCAATTGAATGCATCTGTCAAAGGGGAATATCAGGTCCAAGGCAAAATTTCTACTTTCAGCATCGTGGTCAAAGGACCAGTAAGCTGTATAGGAGATGGGCAATTTCCCGAGTTGAAAATATTTTTGGTGTAGAAAGGGACATCAGTGCTGTAGTAGAAGTTTGCATGGTAGCAGATGAAGTTTTTGTCAGTTCCGTAACTATGATTGGTATTAGAGTAGATGCTTGAGGCACTGGTGCCGAGGATGGAACCATGGTTGAGGCCCTGGAACAAAGGACTGCACCGTAGAAGAGGTTTGGGCCCCTGGTACTGAGATTGTTGGCGCCAATTTTTGAAGTTTTATCTCCGGTTCCATTGGTTTAGTCAATTCTGAGTCACTAGCATGAGGAGAGGAAGGTAGAAAGTGTCTCCTCTTTTTGTGTTCCTTTTGAGAAGTGGTTGAAACCCTACGTCTCCGATATAACCTCCGAAAAAGGAATTTTTAGGAGACCTTTAAGAATCAATGTATTTTTTCTTTCCATCAAGGGACCTTTAGATGCGGCACGCCAAGACAGTAAACGCAAGACAAATGACTATCTGAATGTGGCATTTTTCTTTTACACAGATCACACTGCTTAAAGCCAGTAGTTTTTTTTTTTTTTATCAGCCATAGCCAACAATAAAGCAGAACTTGTCCGACAACCAAATGTCCAAAGCAACCAAGAAAACACACACACAGTCAAGAAAAGGAAGGTGAAATACCAAACGGATAAAGAAGGAAAAAAGAGAAAGGAGTGGGGGGGGGGGGGGATACCAACAATGGTATTGACAGTGAACTCAGAAGCAAGGGAAGGCCTGTATCAGCAATGGAACAAATATCAAAACCTTGGTAAAGAAATAAGAAAACAGTACTCAAACAGCTAAACAAGGGTAGTAAAACTCTAAACATGTAACAACTTAGAAATATCACAAGTTGAAGAAATTTTTAAGGAAGTATAAAATTTTAAAGGACAGCTTGAGAGCTGGCCTGACGCATCTTGATGCAATACGTGGCAAGCGAGATCTGGGGTGATAGAGAGGGGCACTATGGGTAAGCTTAGCTCGAGAGTTTTTTTTGGCTGCTACAAGCTTGCTATAATGGCCAACTTGGTTCTGAGGACGGAAGAGATACCCATCAGTAAGGAATGAATGAAAATTATCATCAAATGAATATTTACAATTCATGATTGACAAATGGAATTTTGAAAACTTGATAATCCTGGGTGACAATTTCCTAATATTAATTTTGTTGTAAGGGTATATTAGCAGCTGCATAAACAAATGTTATACAATCGATAACCACTTAAGAGTTATTTTTGCCACTGGCATACCTTTTCTGGAATATGAAAAGGAAACGAAAAGTTGTTCTGATTTCCTAAACTCTTTTGTCCTATCCAAGTAAAATCTGAGCTGTCTATGAACATAAAGCTTGTGCAGCATATACTCTAAGTTGTTGCAGTGTTTGGGGAAGAACACTGGCAAATCAGTAATTTGGTTAAGGTTAGTTTCAGTACAAACGTTAGGCAAAAAAGAGGGATTAGTTCGTAGTGAGACTCTGTCAGCATGGAAAATCACATAAGGAAGCTTTATGGACAAGGCTTAAAGCTCTGACACACTGCGGGCAGAAGTGATGGCTACTAAAAAGATGGTCTTCCATGACAAATATTTCAAATTGCATGAGGACGCTGGTTCGAAAGGAGGGAGAATAATGTGAGAAAGCATAAAATTTAGATTCCATGGGGTAATAAGGGGATTTCACAGGTGGGCTGAGATGAAAAGTCCCTTTAAGAAAGGCTTTGGATAGTTTGTGTGACATTATGCTCAATCCTTCAAATCCAAGGTGAAAATTAGAGATAGCAGCAAGTGGAACCTGAACTGTTGCTGCTGCAGCTCCTTTGTTGAAAATCATGGTCAAGAACTCTAATATGGAAGCCATATGGGGCTTGGTAGGGATCAATATTATTTTGAGAGGCCCATATAGAAAATCTTTTCCATTTACTAAGGTATAGCTTCCTCGTAGAGGATTTATGAGAGGATATTCGAATCTGCTGCATTTCATTAGAAAGGTTATGGAACCTGGCTATGTTGGGAACTGGAGCAGCCAAGCTGTCAGCTTAAAGGACTGAAGAGAGGGATGAACTTCCCTTGAGTGCATCAGATCATCTGGAACTGTCTCCAGAATTCAAGGGTCCTGCAATTGATGAAGCCAAAGGAAGGAGAACCAAATCTGACAAGGCCAATGAGGGGCTATTAGAATGATTGTCCTTCACAGGGCTTTTGCTTTATGTAGTACTTTGGGTATCAAGGGAATTGGTGGGAATGCATACGGGAGACCCTGAGGCCAATTGTGAACGAGTATGTCCCTTGGGGCTTCTCCCGGAGGGGGAATCAGGGCAAAGTAGCTTCTGCATTTGGTGTTCATGTGGTTGGCAAAAACGTCGCAGCAAGGCTGGCCCCACCTGCAGAATATCCTGTCTGCTATTTCTTTGAGGGACCACTCGTGAGGCAACAAAATTGCTCTACTCAGCTTGTCTGCTATCACACTGGATTTCCCCGGGATGTGCGTTGCTAACAAAGCGCTGGGTGGATGTAGCCCATTGCCATACTCTTAAGGCCTCGTGACAAAGTGGGTAGGGCCTGGTTCCTCCTTGTTTGTTCAAGTAAAAGACCACTGACATGTTGTCCGTCTGAATCGCAATTGTTCCCAGAGGAAGAGTCTCCTGGAAGTACTGCAACTCAAAGTACCATCATCTCCATGACACGGATATGTAGATGCGTCTTGTGATCTGTCCATGTGCCTTGGGCTGTTCTTCCCTGAAAATGCCCCCAACCACCCTATTAGGGAAGCGTCTGTGGTCACTGTGGCCATTGGTGGGGGTAGGACAAAAGGACAACCTATTGTAACATGGAGAGGTCAACCACACTGAAGATCCTTTTTGCATGCATTTGTGATTATAAGATGAGACATTGGGAGCTCTTGGTAAGACCACTGAGTGAACAGTAGCCATTGCAGAATCCAAGTGTGTACAAGACCCAAAGGT
Source organism: Protopterus annectens (assembly GCF_019279795.1). Taxonomy (NCBI): domain Eukaryota; kingdom Metazoa; phylum Chordata; order Ceratodontiformes; family Protopteridae; genus Protopterus; species Protopterus annectens. The sequence goes on from NC_056750.1 coordinate 269,753,481, forward strand.
ATGGTTAATTTTGCAGCTGCCATCATGCTTAACAATTTTAGTACTTCTGATGCTGGAGCCTTGTTTTTGAATATGATATTGTGGACTTGTGGGAATATTAAGACTCTTTCTGCTGGACGTCTCAAAGTGGTGGTGATGGTGTCCAATTCTGCTCAGATAAAAAAACGGTATGTTGCAATGGCAACAAGACAGAGTTTTCTGAGTTTATTGTAATGCCCAGATGACTGCAGAGTGAAAGAGTGGTATCCCTGGCTTGTATGAGCTGAAGCCTGGTGGTGGTGGTGAGACAATCATCTAGGTCCGGAAACACCTGGAATTCTAAACATCTCAGGTGAGCCGTGACAACTGCCATACATTTGGTGAACACACTGGGGGCTTTAGTGAGACCACAGGGCAGGGCTCAAAACTGGTAAGGATTGGCTCCCAGCCGGAAGTGCAGATGATCCCTGGATGGTCTGGCTATTTTTGTGTTGTAGTACACATCCTGAAGATCTACTGAGCACATCCAATTCTCTTTCCCTAAAAAGGGAAATATCAACTCAAGCATGATCATCCAGAACTTATCTTTGACAGATCTGTTTAGTCTGCTGAGGTCCAAAATAGATCTCCAGTCCCCTGTCTTTTTTGGAACTAAAGAGAATCTTGAGTAAGTTCCGGATCCTATCTGGTCTGCTGGGACTAGTTGGATGACTTTCTTAGCAACGTTTGGACCTCTATTGTTGCCTGGTCCCTGTAACCGGGTGGAACGTCTGGGATTTTTCTCGTCAGTGGAGAGGGTGCTGCGAAAGGAATGAAATATCCTCTGGAAATACTTTGTGCCCAGTTGTCGTTTATTTCAAGCCAGGCATCTGGATACAAAGATAAGCGACCCTTGAATGCCTCCAGAGTAGGACAGTCGGGCCTCCTTTCAGGAATGGTGATAGGGCTTCCCAAAGAAAGTACAGTTTTGTACCTACCATAAATGTAGATGTTAGAGTGTATATACTGCTGCAGTCATCACACTTGGGTTATCCTGCCATCAGGCGGTCCCGCAGTCGTCCGAATCCCAAAGTCTTGGTCCGGCGTCGGTTGTCGTTGCTTCTTCCCGGATGTCAGTGCGACAGGGATATAAAAAAGAGGCAGCGGATGCCATTTTCTTCAGTTTTTCTTGCCCCAGATGTCAGGTGCCCCCCACTAGGAAGGCAATACAAATAACTATGTAAAAATACTTCAGTAGATAAACAATAGTACTAGCTGTTAGCAAATACACCATTTAGACATGCATCCAATTGACTGATGTACATGGAGATATAATACCCTGGTATGTAAAGGGGATGGTGGGAGGGTAACCTGGACTGCAGCAGTATATACACTCTAACATCTACATTTATGGTAGGTACAAAACTGTACTATGTTCATCATGTTATACTGCTGCAGTCATCACACTTGGGTTGAATCCCAAAGCTATGGAGGGGGTGGCTGGTACTAAACTGGGTTAGGCGAAGCTAGAATGTCCTGCAGAACTGCAGTGGCAAATTCCAGCTCTGGTTTTTGAGTATAATGGAAGGTGGTAGTGCTTGGTAAAGGTGTGCAATGAACTCCAAGTAGCTGCCTCCAGAATGTCCTTGGTTGGAACCCCCCTGAGAAAGGCTGCTGAGGTTGTTGCAGCCCTGGTAGAATGGAACCTAATATTAACTATTAACAGGCACTGCTTTCCCATTTATTTATTTTATTTTATTTTATTTATTTTACATTTGTTGACCGGGCTAGTCTATCTGGATACATTTCCATTTTCAGTAGAGGCCCGGGGAGAAAAGCTCCACATAAAATTGAACACAAAATGTTACAATAGACAAGCAAATGGACAAAATCATCATAGATGAATAGACAAATAAAAAATATAGTAGCAATAACAGATATATACAAAGAGAGGATCATATTTATAAAAATAACATTAAGTAGTTGAAATAACATCAAGAACAAGGCACAAAACAGAGAGCAAAATTGATTAATAATGTTATAAAGAACTAATCTTAGTAACAGAAGGAGAAAGAGAAGCAATAAAATAGGAGAGGAGGAAGGAAGCAATATAAGAAAGAGAAGGGAAAGTAGTGACAGATTAGCTTAGAGGTAAGATGAAACAGAATACTCTAAAAGGAGGTAGACTGAAGCAGAATACAGTAAGAGAGGAAAGTAAAGCAGTAGGAAAGTGCAGAGTAGTAGGAAAGCAGAGGAGGTGAAGGATTAGTCAGGTTTTGAGCAGGAACAGAGCCAGTGGCTTTGGAAGTAATCTTTGATTTTGTGTTTAAAGAGAGGCAGAGATGTAGTAAGTGTTATGTCGCTAGGAAGCAGATTCCAGTTCCTTCCTACAGTATTATTAAAGAGAGAGTCACCAGCGGAATTATAAGTCTTTGTTATGGTAGCCATAAGTTTACTGGATGGGAGTTTAGGTTGTTATAAGGGATTAAAAGTTTAGAAAGAATTGGGGTTTTGTTTGGTTGGTATAAGATTTTATGGGCAATAGTGAGTTGAGGGATTAACAGAAGGTTTTGTAGTTCAAGCCAGCCTAGAAGTTTCAGGTTAATACAGTGATGAGTTCTAAAGGGGTTACTAGTGGCAAAGCGGGCAATGTTGTTGTAGCAAGTAGCCAGTTTGTTAAGGTTGGATTTCTTAAGGTTAGTATAAATTGGTATGGTGCGAGCAGCAGAAGCGGATGCAATGTGCTATCCATTTGGAGATGGTCTGTTTTGAAACAGCCTTTCCTTGTGAACCTGCAGCACAGGATACAAAGAGTTTGTCAGTTTTTCTGAAGGTCTTTGTCTTATCCAAATAGTAATGTAGCTGTCTGTGAATGTCCAAAGAGCGAAGGAGTCTTTCTCCTTTATTCTGGGGGTTTGGATAAAAGGTGGATAAATGAATGGTCTGATTCAAAGCCAAACTGGATACTACCTTTGGCATAAAGGTAGGGTTAGTTTGTAAAGAGACTATGTCCTGATGGAAAATGATGAAAGGTTCCACTGCCATAAGTGCCTGTACTTCTGAGACCCTGCGTGCTGAGGAGACAGCCAGCAACACAGTTGTTTTCCATGACAAGTATTGTAGTTCTGCTGAGGAGGCTGGTTCGAAAGGAGGCAGTGTTAATTTTTCTAAAACGAAGCTGAGGTCCCATGCTGGCATTGGGGGTTTTCTAGGGGGGGGGGTCTTATATTTCTAGCCCCTCTGAGAAACTGCCTTAGTAAAGGGTGTGAGAATATGGGAGGATCCGTATTATATTAAGCTGAAATGGCTGAAGCATGGATCTTAATGGATGAGAAAGAACAGCCTTTGTGTAGCATCTCAGTTAAGTATTGCAGTATTTCAGGAATGTTTGGTATGCAGGGATTTTGGCCTTCAGCCTGGTTCCATGCACAAAATCTTTTCCATTTGTCTGCGTAAGCTTTTCTGGTGCTGGGCCTCCTGGCCTCCAAAATGACATTCAGGACGTCCTCTGAGAGAAGTGTTGATTGATAATTAAAAGTATTTTCCATGCAGCTAAATTTAAAGTCCTGAGCTGACTGTGAAGGATCTGAGAGTTTTGCTGAGTTAACAGAAGTGGGAATTGAGGTAAGATCCATGGAGGGCTGTGAGTCACGTTCCTTAGTAATGGGTACCAGTGCTGTCGTGGCCAGACCGGAGCAATGAGGATCATTTGTGGTCTCTGATCTGACTTTCAGTTATACCTTGGGTCAATAGAGGTAGTGGTGGGAAGGCATAGGTTGTCAATGCTGTCCAACTGAATGATAGGGCATCCACTTTCCAGGCTAGGGAGTGATAAGTCCTTGTGCAAAATTTCTGTAGTTGGCAATTGTTGTGGGAGGCAAATAGATCTATGTCTGGGCGTCCCCACCTTTGAGTTATCATTGAAAATACTTGTGGGTGTAGTCTCCACTAGTGAGGGTCTGCCATATTTCTGCTCAATTCGTCTGCCAATATGTTTTCCTTTCCTGGCAGGAATTGTGCTTGCAGTTGCACCAGGTAAGTCAATGCTGTGTTCCACAAGGTCACTGCCTGTCTGCATAAAGGGTAGGAGTGTGTTCCTCCCGGTTTGTTTATGTACCACATAACTGTGGTGTTGAATGTCCTTATTAGCAGTTGTCCTGGATGCAAGAGGTCCTTGAAGGCTTGTCAGTGCATTTTGCACAGCTAGCATCTCCTTTTGGTTGATGTGTAGATGCATTTGTTTTGCAGACCATTTGCCCTGTATGCACTGTCCTGCCATGTGTGCTCCCCAGGCGTAGTCTGAAGAATCTGTTGTCATAGTTTGGTTTGCTGGAGGTAAGACAAAAGGAAGACCCTTGTTTGTTTGACATGCTTGAGCCCACCATAGGAACTCTTTTTGAAGGCATGGAATGAAAGGTATACTTGTTTCGAGGCTGTGCTTGTGTTGAGTCCATACACTTTTCAGATACCATTGTAATTTCCTCATATGCAGATTTGCAAATGGAATTAGTTGAATGCAGGATGCCATGAACCCCAATGCCTGCAGGATTTTCCTTGCAGTGAAATGGGTAAAAGTTGCCATCTTTTTGAAGTATTGAGTCAGTTTTGTTTGTCTGGAGTGAGATAAGCCATCTGGGTCGTTGTATTTAAGCTGGCACCCACGAATATTATCTGTTGTGAGGGTATTAGGTTTGACTTCTGTTTGTTTACTGTGTACCCTAGGCAACTTAGCAGCTTTGTTACAAATGCCAGATGCTGTAATAGAATGTCCTTGCTGTCCGCTTGGATCAGACAGTCATCCAGATATGGATAAATTTGTATTCCTCATTGTCTGCAGTATGCAATTACTGATGCCAGGCATTTCGTAAATACTCTGGGCGCAGTAGATAAGCCAAAGGGCAATGCAGAGAATTGATAATGCGTTGTACCCGTCAAAAATCTGAGGTATCTTCTGCAATCTTGTCTGATAGGGATATGCAGGTATGCCTCTGAGGTCCGTTACTAGCCAAGACTCCTTGCCCAGCATGGGAAGAAGCTGCTGTAGTGTGAGCATTTTGAATTTGGGTACCTCCAGGTATGTGTTTAGAATTGAGAGGTCTAAAATGGGTCTCCAGGCTTTGTTCTTTCTCGGTACTAGAAAAAGTCACGAGTAAAAACCTTGACCTTGCTCCTTTGTAGGTACCCTTTGAATTGCTTTCATATCCATGAGAGTTACAATTTGCGTTTGTGCCTCTGCCCATTGGTTTGGAGGCAGATTTGGCATGCCTCTCATCCGTGGTAAAGTGTGAAAATGAAATCTGTAGCCTCGGGTAATAATATCCAGAACCCATTTGTCCTTTGTTATGATGCGCCAATTTTGTGGAAACAGAGCCAGTTTTCCTCCCAAAGGTGCTGCCAGGGCAATTTTGTTTGGCAGGCGAAGAGGGAAGTCATTGTGTTTGTTTCCTGAAGGGTTGAGATCTTTCGCCTCCATCTCTGAGTTGTTGTATGCCATTGTCTAGGCCTGAAAGAACCTTGTGGCTGGCCTCTGCCTCTTGGGCGTCTGTACCTACCCCTTTGGGGTTTGTCTGATGCAGAAAAGGACGAGTTTTTTGATGGCCAGTTTCTGCTGAAACGAGGAGGTTGTACCTGTAAAAAAAATATTTAACTGTCTGCATAGATTTTGCCTTTTCTTCCATTTTCTTTAAAACTTCCTCTGCTTCAACACCAAATAACACATCTTTCTGTAATGGAGCATTCAATAACTTTGCTTTGACATGTTCTGGTAAGGCTTGCTCTTTTAGCCAAGCATGTCTACGTATTACAGACCCTGTGACAGCTGCTCTACATGAGGCTTCCAATGAATCAAAACCACACTAAAGGTATGCTTTCCCTCCTGTTCTGCTGCATGCAGCAAATCCTGCATCTCTTTGAAATCAGGTTGATCTGTCTCTGAGGGATCATTTTCTGCTTTAACTGTATAATCAAGTACTGCTGGTATTTTAGCATGTGGAATTGGCAGTTTAAGGCCCTCAAGGCCAAAGTGGCAGATGTATACACTTTCTTCCCCCATATTTCTAATGCTCTGGAATCTCTTTCAGAAGGCAGTGGATTCTTAGCAGTAGAGGCCTTAACCCCTTTGGAACCCTGGGAAATGGTTTTGGTGTCTGCAACAGGGCTTTTATATAGAAACTTATGAGAATCAGGAACTCGGTAGTATGTCTGGTTTAGCTGGTGCAGGAGGTAAGGAATCTGGGTTTAAACTAGATTCAGTGTAAACATCATCCAAAATGTCTAAAACTGGAGGGATTGCAAGGAGTCTATGCTGTGGAAGAAGGAGAAACTCAGAGTCTTTTCTTAGAGTCAGAGTAATCTTGGCCTTCCCAGTGGAAATGTTCCCTCATGGTGTGTAAAGTTTCCCCAAAAGAGTTGTCTTCAGGGGGGGACAGAGGGAATGGACTTCAGCATCTGAGTCTTCATAAGGAGGGAAGGAATAATCCTGGTCCTCAGTTAGCTGAGGAAATGGATGCTTGGTCAGAGGAAGGCCTTTTGTCAGGAGGGGGTTGGGAACCCCTGATAACAGTAATTAAATCCTCAGCCATCTTAAGCATTTGTTTTTTAGGCATAGGGGCCTGTGGGGTGGTCTGTGGACCCGGTTTCCTAACTTTTAAGGGAGCTTTAAGTTTAGCATAAGACTTGGAGATAGTTGTCGGTTTGAAGACACCTTCAGAAACCGAAGTCCTGTCCAAAATCTCCGGATCACCGTCAGGGTTGGCGTCCAAGGGGTGAGATGGAACCAGGTCCTGAGGCCCAGCTGCTTCGGTCTGGGAGGCCGTCAGATTTTCTAAATCAGCGGTAGTCAGGGGCTGCGTATGGCCTCGCTAAAAACCGGAGAACCGGCAGCAGGCCTTGCTGAGGCCTCGGTATCTGGTCTGGGCCTTGGTTGCCTGTCCTTATCCTTGCGTTTTTTAATCATCGCTGATGTCGGTTGCTCCGACGACATGCTATAGTTAAATTTTCTGCCAAAATAATGTTGGGTGAAATCTGCCAGACACTTGATTGTATGTTTGTTGAAACTAGCACAAAACCAACAACCAGAGACGTCGTGGTCTGGGCCTAGGCAAGGAATACAATAAGAACGAAAATCCTTATGAGGTATTTGCTTCCCACAAGAAATGCAATTATTAACTTTGTCTGACATCGGTCTGAGACAAGAAAGATTTTCCCAACGGGGTACTTAGCTTTAGAGAAGACTTTGGGCTGAAATTCGATTCAAAAATCTCAGGAGCTAGCCGACCGGCACTTGCAAACTGCTTCTGCTTTGGGCACCGCGCGGCAAGAAAGACTGGAGAAAATGGCGTCGGCTGCCTCTTTTATACCCCTGTCACACTGACGTCAGGGAAGAAGCGACGACAACAGACGCCGGACCAAGACTTTGGGATTCGCCCGACTGCGGGACCGCCTGATGGCAGGATAACCCAAGTGTGATGACTGCAGCAGTATAACACGATGAACATCTGATCTGTCACCATGGTTTTGTGGACCCCCTCTGCCATGAGGGTGGCATCTTCCATTATTACCCCCTCCTCTGCCCATGGAGGGAGGTCTACCATGCGTGTCCTGAAAGGCTCCTTGGGCTTTACGGAACCACATCTTTGCTCCGCTTTGACCCTTGGGGTAGGGTCTGGCAGGGGTGGAAAAACTAACTCCGATGGCAGTCTTTTCTTTCTGTTCACACCTGGTCAAAGTTTCCTTAACTTTGGGCCCAAAAAGGGATAAGCCATCAAAACGGGTGTTAAAGAATGACTTAAAGGCCTCCGCGGAGGAACACAAGCGCAACCAGGTGGGTCTCCTAAGAGACATTCCTGTACCTACTGCTCTTCTTGCTCCATCAGCTGCATATGAAATAAGGCGCATGGACGAGTTTACTATGGAACTGAGAGTAGCAAGCTAGGAGGCAACTATATCTGAAGCTCCTGCAGCTACAGTACCCTGAAAAGCATCTCAGAGGTCTTTTAGGAGATATCTTTGCAGTCTAGTAAAATGGGTGAGATAGTTGAGCGAACGCAGTGCAAAAGTCACTGAACTGTAAATGCACTTCCCGTATCTATTCATGATCCTAGAATCTCTGTTTGTAGGATGGACAGAGGAAGGAGTTTCCGAAATTTCCTTTTTGTTGGCTGCCGCCACCACCATGCCATCAACTGGCACTCCTTTGGTAAGAAAAGATTTTTCCTGGGGGGGGGGGGGGGCAGAAATAAATTAGGCCTCCTGGAGACAGACTCAATGGTGTCCAGAGACTCCCACACCCTTCGTGAGACCAGCTCCATAAGATCATTGAAGGGCGGAGACACCCAAGAGGTGGAGGGCAGTGATCCAAAAGCCTTCAGGAGAACAGACTAGTCTTCAGTACGGCTGGAGGACTGCCAGTCACCCCTCTGCCTAAAGATTTCCAATATCTCAGCAAATGAGATATCCTCAGAGGGGGACCATGGGGACCCTTGTGATTCATCCTAGTCTATTTGATGTGAGAGACTCCTGTGTGGAGTCAAAATGCTTCTTCTTAGATTCTCTTCCGGGGAACCTCATCAGTGGGAACTTCTGGTGAGGTCTCGGAAGAGTAGGGACCACCCAATGGGGCTTCCTGAGGCTCTGGGTCTCTACGCTTAGCAAGGATCAGTGAATCAGAATCAGACAGGTGCTTTTGGGGAACACCTGAAGTCAAAGATGTCTTTGGAGACATAACTCATGGCTTTGAAGAAACCTCTGCTCAGATGAGAAGGGACCAACAGATCCGAGGAAACAGTTTATACCCCCAGCACTGGGACAGTGGGCTCCGGCGCCAGAGGTAGAAGCCGAGCTCATACGAGCTGAAGCCCCGAGAGGCCGTCTCGGAACAGACAAGTCGGTCAGACTATCCTCCCCTAACCAGACCAGAGTGTGTCTGCTCCTAGATTCCTTGATCAGCGCCAAGGACGTCAATGTAAATGGAGCTGAGGACTCTGGAGCAGGCATCGGCTCCGAAAGCTCAATGATAAAGTCCGACTCGTCCGGCTCCGAAGGACCGCTATGGCTCAGAGGAGGAAAAGTAGTAGATGGTAAAAGGGTCTTCAGTTCCGAAGCAGTTTGGGTCAGAGCGGATAAAAATTTAGCAAAGGCCGGTGCCTGTAAAAGCTTCTTCACCACACGATCCACATCCAAATCGGAAAGGCTCATCGAAGACCGAGATGAGTGGATAGGAGGAGGTACAGATTGCAGGAGTGGAGACTTGGGTACTTCGGATACCGGTTCCAGGACCGACTCCAAAAGGACAAGACTGTCAGCTCGGAGGGCTGTGGAGCAGACGTTGACATTTTTTTTTACTTCAGAAGAAGCCTTAGACTGAGGATTTGCTAGACCTGTCCTGTTCTCTCAAAGCTTCTTGAAAAGATGGTTTGACTAATCCTCTCTCAATTAACTTTTTCCTCTCCTGAAGAACCCTAGAAGAGAAGGAATGACAAATGGAGCAGCTTTCCTGAATGCTCCCAAACAGTATACACAATTTACATGGCTGTCAGTGACAGACATTTCTTAAACCCTGATTTAGGGTGTTTATCCTTATCCTGGTCAGACATGCTGGAACACAGTCTCAAGAGAGGGTACTGTAAAGAACAAGACACAACCAAAAACCATCAAATAAGCCCTTTAAAACTATGGACTAAAAATATTATTGGCACGCACACACATTAACTACTTCTCTAAGAACTCTAATCTCTATATATCTAAATATCAAAGGCTGTGACAGAAAAAGTCACTATACAAAGGCACATTACTATTTAAACTATAGTAAAGATTTAACAAGGTTTAAAATAAAACAAGACCAAGAGAGCTAATATCTAGTCAACAAAAAAGGCACACCAAGGAAAGGGAAACCAGAAAAAAGCTATAAGAGTTAAGCTACGTCTAAAGTATAGAAATATCAAAATATTTATCTAATTTTGTAGAAAACAGTTTTGTACTGGCCCGTGCTATGCGAGGAACCTCCAATCTATTGCAGCGGCAAACTAGATCAGAGGTAATTCTAGGTGCATTATGGAATAGGGACTTGACCTCGAGCTTTGTAGTAGGCCGACTCTGAGCAGACTATCTGCTCCGGACCCATCTGTAAGAATGAATGGCGAGATAAAACAACTTCACAAGTATGAGAATTTGCCCAACAAGCAAATGGCCCTCGTAAAATGGGCTTTTGGTCTGACAGCTGAGGAGAAACAATTACTAGTATAAGCAAATGTAATACAGTCAGAAAGCCATCTGGACAAAGTGAAATTAGAAAATGGTTTCTCAAACTTAGCTCTAGAGGACTACAAAAAAGGTGACCTGATTTTCTGAAACCTTTGGTCCAGTCCAAGTAGAATCTCAACTGACGAAGATGGTCCATGCAGTAAAGCTGGTATTCACCCTTATAACTAAAATTAAGAATACTAGCAACATAGACTGATTTGAGTTTGAAATGGGGACCACCTAACAGAAAAGGAGGATTAGTCTGCAATGGCAACATCCTTTCGTGAAAAATAACTTTAGGATTACAGGATAAAGCCTGAAGTTGAGACCCATCTGTCAAAGGTTACTGCAATTAAGAACAGAGTCTTCCACTATAAAAATCTTAGTTCCACAGTAATGGCAGGTTCAAAGAGGGTCCTGTTTGAAGCTTGTAAAAAGGAGAAGCAGAGCCAAAGGAGGTCTAAGAAGGAAGGTCCCTTTCAAAAAGGCTTTCGATAATTTTAAAGAATCAATGGGTAAATGATATAGAACCATGGGGAAATTAGAAATGACCACCAGTTGAACCTTAGTAGTACAGTAGCTAGCTTCATCTGGGAAGAGACCAGTTAAAACATTTAAACATCCACTACAAAAGGGTGGCAACTCCGCAGAACTCATCGACCAATTGTTTTTGTATCACCCTTATCAAAAATACTAGATGTGTCATTTACACTCTGCTAATGGACTACCTTCTAAAATACAATCTGCTATCTAAATATCAGCATGGCTTTAGACCTTTCCACAGCACCACCACAGCTCTAACATCCTTTTCCAACACGGTTAACCACCACAGAAACAAGGAACAACTAGTTTGCCTTTTTTTTTTTTTTAGATCTGTCCAAAGCTTTCGATATGGTCAACCACAACAGACTCCTTAATACACTATCTACCCTAAACATCAGCACCCCTTCTATCTCATGGTTTAAAAGCTATCCATCAGGACGCCAACAAGCAGTAAAATGGCAGAACCAACTATCCTCTGTCGTACCAGTATCCTTATAGCAGTCCCTCAAGGCTCCATACTTGACCCACTACTCTATTTACCAATCAGCTCTCACCCCCCACACCCAATGCCTCAGCAGTACAATATGCTGATGACACCACCCTCATATGTTCAGCCAACACATTAGATGACTTTCACACTCTAACCCAAAACTGCTTCTCATTAGCCAAGACCTGGTTCACCAACTCCCAGCTTATCCTGAATCCAAATAAAACAAAACTTTCAGCCCTTGTAACTCTCCTCCCCCATGTGACAACTTTATCATCATGTCCAATAACAAAACCATAACTCCTACCTCCCACACCAAACTGTTGGGCATAGAAATAAACAATCTATGATTTGACATTCATATAGCCCAAACTATCAAGAAAGTTCACAAAAAAAGTTGTCTCCTCTATCGGAACAAGCAATTTCTCACTAAACACACCAAAACCACCATAGCCAGAACACATCTGTTGTCTACCCTCCTCTACGCATCCCCCATACAAACTAACCTCCACAAAGCCGACCTAAACAAATTAGAATCTTGTTACAAGATTGCTAGATTTGCTACTCAGACCCTTTATAGGACCCATCACTGTTTGGCTCTCAAACTAAACTGGCTTGAGCTACCTCAGCTACTGAAACTCAGTTGTCACTGGCACACAAATTATACTACTACCCAGCTAAAACTCCAACACTTCAAAATCTAATTATACCTTATTCTACAACAAGAACCTTAAGATCTAGTACCCAAAATTGCCTAGATGTCAAACATAATAATGATGCTGGGAAATCTCTTCAGCTATTCTATTTGTAAAGCTTGGAATACCCTACCTAGCCACCTGACTTCAATTAGCTCCAGCACACAATTTAAAATGCTCCTCAAAGCACACTATATGAATACTTGGTTATGCTCCTGTGACTGGCCAGGATAAACAACCTATTCTCCATCTTAACCCAATATGCCTTGCAATGTCCTTCTCTATCCACAGAACTAACCCATCTGTATTCTTGTGTTGATCCATAATTCTAGATTTTACTTCTTCCTTGTACTGATACATAAATCTTGTTTTTATTTTGCCCCTCTAAACATTATGGTTCACTAATCAATTCTGTTTTACTTTACGATCTCATAGTGCTTACTACTCAGTTTTGTTGCATCACCTCCTACTAACAACTTGACTAGCCACAACATCTCTGCAGTTATGCTGTTTCACCCCTTTGACCTACTGACATTCCTGACTAGCTTCAGCATTCCACAACACCACGAGTGCAGCATTTTCAATTTATCCCATCTATACTACTGTACTAAGAGATGACTCTTCCAAGTATGAATTATATAGTAGTATCAACATTGTTATAAAACAATTATATTATTTTTACTATGTACTATAGGAAACTATGTGCTAATGTTTCTCAATTTGTTTGCTCTGTGTTATCTTAGGACATTTACTATATTATAACTTGATATCCACAGTCTACGCGTTTGAGATTTCTTACGGTTTGATTTATGTATTTTATAAGCTTTTCTCCCCGGGCCTCTGCTGAAAATGGACCTGTGTCCAGTCAGACTTTCCCAGTAAACAAATGTAAAATAAAATAAAAATCATTTCTGAGTGAAAAAGGTATCCAAACCCTTTGATATAGCCCAAACAGTAAATTTATTTCATTTACACCATAACATTTTCTGGTGGAAGGCTTTTGCGATGAAGAAAGGATATGTACAATAGCTCTGGACCTCTGGCCATCACTGAAAATGGAGGAACCAAGCAGCCAACCTGAGGGATTTCAGATTCTAGTGAGGCTGCCCCAAAGGGTGGGAAATCAGATCTGGAATGGGAGCCAGAAACACATGGAGGGTGCACTGGCTAAGGCCACAGAAAGAGGAACCAAAACGGGGTTAGGAGGATTACTGTTGCACTACAATGCGCTGTTTTCTGCATAAAAAAATAAATAAATAATAAATAAAGGGTGCTGGAGGGTAAGCACACAAACCTAAATAGAGATACATTGGTAGACCTGAAAAACGTATTTTGCTACTTGCTGTCTGTTCTTCTGAAACCTGAGCCGACTGAAGATTACAATGAGTAGCGTCTCCTGCTGAGTATTGATCACCCACTGCCTCCTTCCTCCAGTTGAAAGGATGCAAAAGTAGCCTTAAATCAGTTACAAACAAAAAAAAAAAAAAAAGAGCTCTATTCTTATTTGATGGATGAGCTTTTAGTTACATACTAAATGTATTCAGCTTATATACATGCTTTTATAGGGCACAGTGGGAGGTGTGCATAGCTGTCAACTGTCCATATTTTTACAGAACACAGTTTTACTCATTTACGGTCCATTTCTTATAGCATTGTGGTTTTCTGCCAAATCACTGGCAAATCATTGAGGACTGAATTCAGAAAATAGACATTTAAGTTTCAGACTTCATATCCTTCAGAAAATTCATGCTTCTGCAAATGTTGTCTATCAACTTTGTAGGTTTGTAAGAGCAATATTTAAAAATTGCCCCTATTTTTCGCCCTTTGTACCCCCATTATTTGTGGTTCTGTTCAGATTTCTTGCTCAAAGAGCCTGAGACGTACGGAGGTGTGTCCAGGCTGGAGGGCTCTAATTGGCAGAGAAACATCAGGAGGCAAACTGCCTGCCTGCTCTCACCTTAACTTGCATATTGAACCAATTGGGCCAAACCACAGAAAGTAAGCCCAGTCTGGGCACCCTTCCCTTAAAGTGGCAACAATGTATTTCCATTAAGTTACATGGTGTCTTCGTCTAGACTTCTTCAGATCCACCAAAGTAAGAGAAAAGTACAGTTTTGTACCTACCATAAATGTAGATGTTCGAAGATCCACATTGCTGCAGTCCTTACACTTGGGTAGTCCGCTGTCCTCGGTCGGCCCGAATATCAAAGTATAAGGCTGACGTCGGTCAAGGCGCATTTGACTGACATCAGGACGTCAGGGTACAAATGCGCATGACCGACGTCATATCCTCAGTATTTTCTTGCCCCAGATGTCAGAAGACCCTAAAAATAAAGGTCAAAACCAAAAGACAGCAAACAAACAACCAACCATCCTAGTACTAAAAATATGTACAATATATACAATATACATCATATTGACAACCCAACCCACACAACCGCCTCTAACTACAGAGGGAAGGAGGGAGGGTAAATTGGACTGCAGCAATGTGGATCTTGAACATCTACATTTATGGTAGGTACAAAACTGTACTATGTTCTTCATCTCACATTGCTGCAGTCCTTACACTTGGGTAGAATCCCAAAGCAGAGGTAAGGGAGGATGGCCAAACTATAAGGAAGCAGGAGCTGCCAAAATGCCCTGCAAAACAGCAGTGGCAAAACCAGCCCTGGATTTAGAGTAAAGTGGTAGGTGATAATGCCTAGAGAAAGTATGCACTGAACTCCAAGTAGCTGCCTCCAAAATATCCTTAGTTGCCACCCCCCTCACAAAAGCTGTCGAAGTGGCAGTAGCCCTAGTGGAATGAGGCCTAATCCCAGCTGGAATCTCCTTGCCATGATGGGAATAACAGAAAGCAATGCAAAACCCAATCCACTTAGAAATAGTTTGTTTTGACACAGGCTTGCCCTGAGAACTCAAAGCAAAAGAAACAAATAACTGCTGAGACTGCCTGAACCCTTTAGTTCTGTACAAATAATATCGCAACTGCCTGTGTACATCTAAAGTGTGCAAAATCTTTTCCCCTTTATTTTGGGGATTTGCATAAAAAGTAGGCAAATGAATAGTTTGGTTTAAAGCCACACTAGAAACCACTTTAGGCATAAAGGAAGGATTAGTACATAAAGATACCCTATCCTTATGGAAAATTAAGAAAGACTCAACCGCCATAAGGGCCTGCAACTCAGAAACCCTTCTTGCAGAGGTAATAGCCAACAAAAAGGCAGTCTTCCATGATAAAACTTTAATTCAGTAGTAGCTGCAGGCTCAAAAGGTTGTAGAGTGAGTTTCTCCAACACAAAATTGAGATCCCAAGCAGGAGTAGGAGCTCTTCGTGGGGGTCTTATATTCTTTGCCCTCTAAGAAATTGCTTGAACAAAGGATGAGAAAACAATGGTGGGTCACAATCATAGTGAGCCGAAATTGCTGCAGCATGAACCTTAATAGAAGAGAAGGACAAACCTTTGTCCAGTAACTCAGTAAGATATTGAAGAGCCACACTTAAATTAGGCTCAGAAACATCAAAATCCTTTGCTGCACTCCAAAATAAAAATCTCTTCCATTTATCTGCGTACACTTTCCTTGTACCAGGCCTTCTAGCTTCCAAAATAACATTCAAAACTTGCTGTGGAAGTGAAGGCCCACTATGGTTCAAAACAGAATATGCCAGGCTGTTAGGTGCAGAGAGTGAAGCTTGACATTGAGCAAATGACTGTCCTCCTGAGACAACAGGTGTGGAATCGAAGGTAAAGGCCATGGAGGCTTCCGTACCAGGCTTCTCAGTAATGGGTACCAATGCTGACGAGGCCAATCTGGAGCTATCAAAATCATCCTTGGCTTGTCTTGTCTGGCCTTTAGTAGTACCTTTGGGAGGAGAGGCAGAGGCGGAAAGGCATACACATGAAGATTGCTCCAATTGAAAAAAAGAGCATCCACTTTCCAAGCTGTGGGATGAAACCTTTTTGTGCAAAACTTTGGCAGCTGGTGGTTTAGTGGAGAAGCGAACAGATCTATGTCTGGAGTTCCCCATGACACTGTCAATTTCTGAAATACATGAGGATCCAATTTCCACTCGTGGGGATCCATAATTTGTCTGCTCAACACATCTGCTAAGGAGTTCTGTGCTCCCGGCAGAAACCTTGCCTGAAGATTTAGCTGTAAACTGAGAGCAGTCTCCCACAAAATCATTGCTTGCCTGCATAGAGGATAAGAATGTGTTCCGCCTTGCTTGTTGATGTACCACATGACAGTTGTGTTGTCTGTTAGAATCAACACCTGCCCTGGAAGAAGTAAATCCTTGAAAGCTATTAATGCAAACTGGACTGCTAACATCTCTTTCAAGTTGATATGTAGATGTTGTAGTCTGGCAGGCCACTTGTCTTGTATCCACTTTCCATTCAGATGAGCTCCCCAAGCTTTGTCTGAGGCATCTGTCGTTAGAATCTGACTACGCCTCTGGCGGGTCACAGAGAGTCCCTTGTTTAGGTGACATTCCTGAGCCCACCACAACAATTCCTTTTGAATGCAAGGTATTATTTGAATGACAGTGTCCAAATCCTGGCAGTGCTGTGTCCATACATTTTGAGATACCACTGTAGCTTCCTCATATGCAGTTTGGCATTGGGAAGCACCAGAATACAAGATGCCATGAACCCCAAGGCTTGAAGGACTGTCCTTGCAGTCAGCCTGGACTGATGAGACAACTGATGAAAGTAAAGGGAAAGATTCTTTTGTTTGTCCGGGGTCAAAAGGCCATCTGGGATGCTGTATTCAGTCTCACACCCAGAAAGCACATGTCCTGAGAGGGTACTAGACTGGACTTTATTTCGTTCACAGAATACCCCAGGCATCTTAGCACTGCTATCACATAATCCAAATGATGAAGAAGCTCGTCCTTCCTTGAGCCAGGATCAGGCAATCGTCCAAATAAGGATAGATCTGTATTCCTTTTAACCTGAGGAAAGCTATCACTGGAGCCAGAACTTTCGTGAACACTCTGGGCGCAGTAGATAAGCCAAAGGGCAATGCAGAGAACTGATAATGAGAAGTCCCAGCTCGAACGCATGAATGCTTCCTGCAACTCAGTCTGATAGGAACATGAAGATAAGCCTCCTTGAGATCCAAAGTTACCATCCAATGATCTTTGCCCAGCAGAGGTAAAAGCTGCTGTAACGTCAACATTTTGAACTTGGGAATGTCCAGATAAGTGTTGAGGATAGATAAGTCCAAAATTGGTCTCCACGTGTTCCTTTCTTTGGTACTAGGAACAGGCGAGAATAAAATCCTAGGCCCACTTCTGGCATAGGGACCGGCTGTATGGCCCTATTTGGAGTAACAGAGAAATTTGCTTGTGAGCCTCTATTCTTTGTTGAGGAGGAATGTCTGGCATGCCTTTGAAAGGAGGCAAGGTATGGAAATAAAACCTGTAACCGTGGTGTATGATATCAATACCCATCTGTCTTGGGTAATTAAACTCCAATTTTCTTTGAAAAGTGCCAACCTTCCTCCCAAAGGTGCTGCCAGACGAGAAGGCTCTGGCAGCTGAAAGGTAGGTCATTGGGTCTGTTTACGAAAGGACTGACCCCTGCCCTCACCCGAAGACTGTGCAGGAGAACTCCTGTTCTAGGCCTGAAAGAGCCCTGAGCTCTGCCCTACCACGTCTAGATCTACCCCTAGACTGGGAATCATAAGAAGGATACGTCCACCCCTTAGTAGGCCAATTTCTACTAAACTTTGGAGGCTGAACCTGCAAAAAATCTTTAACAGTCTGCATAGACTTAGCCTTGTCTTCCATTTTCTTTAAAACTGCCTCAACAGGAGAACCAAACAACACATCAGATTGTAAAGGAGCATCTAAAATCCTTGTTTTAACATGGTCAGATAAATTCTGATCCCTCAGCCAGGTGTGCCTGCGAAGAACTGACCCAGTGGCAGCCACCCTAGACGAGGCCTGTACAGCATCAAAACCACATTGCAAAGAATGCTTACCCACCTGTTCAGAAACATGTACTAAATCTTGTAACTCTTTACAATCAATACCTTCCGCCAGAGCATCAACCTTAGACTTCAATTGTGAAAGGAGATAGTTTTGGTATTTCAACATGTGAAACTGACAATTCAAAGCCCTCATAGCTAGAGTGGAAGAAGTATAAACTTTCTTTCCCATCTATCCAAGGCCCTGGCCTCTTTATCTGTAGGAACCGGATTCTTGACAACAGAAGCCTTAACACCTTTAGGCCCCTGACTAACAGTTTCTGGATCTGCCCTAGGACTCTTAAAAAGATACTTATGAGCTTCAGGCACCCTGTAATACCTATCCGGTTTAACAGGAGCAGGAGGCAAAGAATCAGGATTAAGAGAAGCCTCTGTAAAACATCTTCCACCACATCCAAAACAGGAGGTATAGCCAAAGGCCTATGCTGGGGTAAAAACAAAAATTCCCTAAGTCTTTTCCTGGAATCAGAGAAGTCCTGACCTTCCCACTTAAAATGCTCCCTCATGGAATGAAGAGTTTCTGAAAAAGAAAAATCCTCAGGAGGAGAAGCAGAAGGAGTAGAATCATCCACATCAGAATCAGAATAAGGGAAATACTCCTGCAAGTCTTCAGCCGAAGACTCAAACATCCGAAGCCTGCTCAAAACTCCCTAGCTCAGGCTCCACCCTAGGTCTCTTATCAGGAGGGGGCAAAGAACCCCTAATCAAAGTAATCAAATCTTCTGCCATTTTAAGCATATGCTTCTTGGGCACAGTTCCTGAAGAACTAGGTTGACACCAACTGAAGCTAAACCTGGCCTGCCTCTGGGAGAAGCCTTGGAAACAGAAGGAGAGGGCCTAACCACCCTAGGAAGGGAGGGAGTATAGTAACCTGAGAAGCCCCATCAGCCTGACCTGCCTCCTGAGAGGCCACATCCTGCAATAACAAAGTCTCTCCCTGGGATCCCAAGGAAACCTCCGGCGGAACCACCGGCTCCACCGACACCTCTAAAGAACCGGCGTCCAGTGCAGACGGTTCTTCTAACCTAGGCTTAACTGCTTTGTCCTTGCGCTTCTTGAAGAAGCGGCGGAGCATCCGGCGGCATTTTATAATTGCACCGCTTCCGAAGACTAACCTGGCACAATCTAACCTTCTCTTTATAGTGCGCTTATTGAATCTAGCACAAGAGCGACACCCAACAACGTCGTGCTCAGGCCCTAAACAAGGAATACACAAAGTATGATAGTCTCTATGCGGTATCTGTTTCCCACAAGAAATACAATTATTCACTTTCTCTGACATCCGGTAAACCACTGAGGCAAGAAAAGACTAAAATATTGCCCACCGGGGTACTTAGCCAACTTTGACTCGGTCTGAAACTCCGAAATCGAAAAATTTCAGAACGCCAACCGGCACTTGCAATGCTGCTTCTGCATCGGACCATGCGGCAAAAAAAGACTGAGGATATGACGTCGGTCATGTGCATTTGTACCCTGACATCCTGATGTCAGTCAAATGCGCCTTGACCGACGTCAGCCTTATACTTCGATATTCGGGCCGACCGAGGACAGCGGACTACCCAAGTGTAAGGACTGCAGCAATGTGAGATGAAGAACATCAATATAAATCTCCAAAGTCCATAAACTACCACCCAAATAATCATCAGGACACAGTATATTACATTTGCAATGAATTTAAATATAGGACAGCAGCAGCATAAATCTTAGTAGAACTGTATCTGTCCCACCTGAATGAGTAAAACTTGGGAGCTTGGTTCTCGCAATTGAGAGATCTGTGGGTGATAGTTAAATATAGTAAATAAATATGGCACGGGCAAGAATGATTAAAATGCACCTTTTGGAAAAAA